>NC_142028.1:119143406-119418406 GCF_982192425.1 Myodes glareolus | reverse complement strand
GACATTTACACATTAGTACTTTGACAGTGTAGATTTGCTAACCACTATGGGGTTAAGGGTTCTAGGAAACAATTCTCATAGTTGGTACTAAATAGTAATGCACATGGTTTTTACTAGAGACTTAAGTAGAAAAAAAAACTAGAGACAATTTAGAGTAACCCTTAAAAATATATTTTAAAAAGTGCCACTTTATGTTAAAAAATCAGTGTTACTCTTATCTTATTAAAAAAATAAATAAATACCTTGGGCTGTGCTGGCTCCTGAACACCACAATAGTGATACTATCCCTACCCCAAAAGAGAAATATTTCAGAGATAGCTTTGGTTCTGTGAAGTAAAGTAGTGGGCTTATCCAATGACAATCGGAGTGGACCCCTTTCCTTACTCCCTGCAGGAGGCCCTGTATGATAGAAAGGTCCTACTCCAGACTCTCTACACCAGAATAGAAAATAAAAAAAATGGAATCATGTAGGCTAAATTTTCATGCCAATTAACCAAAACTAAGTTTTTGCCTGACGATCATAGATATTAAGAAGCAAATTTCAAATATAGCAGAAAGGCCAGTTTAACTGGCATAATAATTGAGCATCTCTCTGCTGTAGTGCTTACACAAAAAGATGCAGGCTGTTGTTCACCAAATCAGTTGTTTTTCACTGTTTCTGTCCCCCTCCCCTGTATGTCTCCAAATGTTTCTAACTTTAAGATGAGCAACTCCCTCACTGTCATTTTGCCTTTTCTGACTTCTCTATATATGAAACCAACATCGGCTTGGCTCATCAGAAAATCTTTCTACTTTATTTAATAAAATATTGCTGATTCTAGAATAAAAGCTAAAGCTTTTATTTAAGATCTTTTAGTCCAATTATTGTAATATTGTCCTTTGATGCTGTCAACTAACTCACTTTCTCCTTTCCCAGATGCTATACAAAGTAAAAGAAAATTCCCAGAATATGGACAAAATTAAGATATTTGATCACAATTTATTACTATTCTTTTGCTATGAAGAGCAATGACCAAGACCAAGAGTAACGGTGTCATGATAAAGACAATTCTTTTAAAAGAAAGCATTTAAATGGAAGACTTGCTTAGAGTTGTAGAAGTTTAGTCCATGATTTTCATGGCAGAAAGCAGACACAGTTGTAGCAGTAGCTGAGAGCTCACATCCTGATCCACAGGCAGTGTGTACACACACACACACACACACACACACACACACACACACACACACACACACACATATATATATATATATATATATATATATATATATATATATATATATATATGGGGGAGGAGAGAGAAGGGAGTGAGATAAGCCTGCCCTGGGCTTTTGAAACTTCAAAGTCCACCTCCTGTGTCACAAGTCTTCCCCAAACGCCACACCTCCTAATCCTGGGCAAACAGCTCCACTAACAGGGGACCAAAGCATTTCAAACCTCTGAGGGGCCGTTCTCATACAAACAATCACAATCTCATTGCTAGCTTGCTAAAAAAATCACAATCACATTGCTAGCTTGCTAAAAAACAAAACAGAACAAAGACAGAAAAAGAAAAGCATGTTCCTACCTCCACATGCTTAATAAACAAGCTTTTCTTTTCAAGTACGAAGGGTTACTGCATGGCGTCCCCTACCCCTGTGCTGTCCTCAGTTGCATCTACGTAACCTTCAATCTTTGCTGTGTTCAGAAAGGTCTGCTCCTAAGGACTGTTTACCCAGCTTTTCTGCTACTCCTACAATATGCCTTAGGACTGCACCAAAGGCAGGCAGAGATGGAACAGCCAAGTAGAAATTTTATTTCCAAACCAAAGAAACATTTCAATTTCTCAGAAATCAATCAAACGTCTACTAAAAACAATAACATATCTGGAACCTGCAGATGAGGCCTGATTTATCCTCCTGCACCAAGAATTGCATGGACTGAAAGTCAGGGGGTTAAAGATTTATGCTTTGTTTTATGATACTGCTCAGAAACAGAGACTCCTTCCTCTCACTTATTTTGTATCTTTTTCTAGCCTGACCATTTTCTCCTAGAGCTGGACATAGACAGTAAAATGGGGACTATTATAAGCCCTCCAGAGTTTACTCTCTCTGATGGCAGGAAGTGTGAAGAAATGCAAATAACCTCCTGAGACTAGCATCAGCGACCCACACAGAGAGAGCACTTGTCTCAGGGCACCTGGTAGATCTTTTTAACCTCTGTTCTGAACTAGGATTTATTTGCTTTTCTAAGCAGATGGATGTAGCCCTCTGTGAGCCCTACAAAATGATATATCACTGTCTACGCTAATAACCTACCACAGTCTGTAAGAAAGTAAGCCTGCAAACTCAGCAAATGCAGGCTGTACCTTAGGTCCTTAGACAACATTAGGTCTTTTCATCATTAGGTCTTGTGTGGGCAACCCAGATACATTTCTTTTGTTTCTTTTTGTAGTACATACTTTCATGTTGCATCCCAGAATATCCATCTCAGGAAAGGTGTAAATGATAGCTGATGCATGTGTTTGTCACTTGCTGGTTGTGTTTCTTAAAACCAGTCACTATAGACATGGTAAGGTACTGAGATAAGACTGGTGCATAACCTGGGGAAACAAAGAGAGGTTATGAATATTTAACCAAAGAGAATCTTGTCCCTTTCATCTGTTTTGACCCAAAGGTTGTGTGTGTGTTCGTGTGCAGGTGCGTGTTTGTGTGTGCATGAAGAGTTACAATCAGCAGTGTTTGACTTTTTTTCTCCTGCTTTTTAATCTCCGGTCAAATCTCCATCTCCCTTTATTACTGATAGAACCCCAGAGAATGGTCACTGTTTTATCTCACCATTATCTCTCGCCTTGTATTGCTGCAATAAACCCAGAACTGACCTGTCTCTGCAGTTTTTACCACTCCTCCAGAGCCCATTCAGTCAAGTCCAGCACAGCCAAGTGCTTGTCTCTAGAAAATATCTGTATTTACCTATCCTTTCCTTTCTAATGGAAGTTCTATATCCTTAACATGGCATTACTTTCACTCCTGTGAGGCCCCTTCCTCCCAAAGGTTTTGCAATCTCCTAAATCAGCTCTATCAGTGGTACGGGAAGGCAGTAATTCAAATACATGAATCTGTAGTACACATTTTATATCTTAACCTGCCCCTAATACAAGCAGTTGGGAGGACTGATATAAGTGGTCCCTATCTTATGATGATTAGACATAATTCTTGACCCTGGAAAAAATGCAATGGAAGTATTTATTCAATGGAAAGTCCACTATAGAGTTTTATCTTGACCTCTTTCTATACTGATAATCAGGATAACGGCATAGCAAGCTGCAGCTCTCAGTTGTGCAGTTACAGGGAGAAACAACCAGCACTAATAAGACACTGTGCCATTTGGTAAGATAGATATATCCAGCTTCTAATGAACGTACCAGGCTATAGTTCTACAGTAAATCAGGGAATTATGTTGTGTCGGTAATAATATTATTGATATCAATGCTGCAATGTTCACTTGCACCTTCTGTTCCTAAAAGTCTTTGGTCCTAAAAGTAACAACGGTATCAAGCACAGGAATTAAGGCAATATACATTTATTTATGCAAATTACAAAGAGATTAGAATTAGAAGCTCTAATTCTAGAGCTCATTAGTACTTGTGAAATTGTGGAGTATGTACATTGATGAAGATAATTTGCATCCGTAGTATTACCTTCTCAGAGCAAAAACACCTGTCACACTTCTGAGATCTCTTTCCAAGAAAATAACAGAGACCACTAGTTAAGATGTTGACAATACAATCAAGACAATGTAACAAGGCAATGAAGGAAAATATAATCCTTACTGTTCCATTTACCTTCTCAGAGCAAAAACACCTGTCACACTTCTGAGATTTCTTTCCAAGAAAATAACAGAGACCACTAGTTAAGATGTTGACAATACAATCAAGACAATGTAACAAGGCAATGAAGGAAAATATAATCCTTACTGTTCCATTTTGTCTAACCCAAGTGTAATCTTGAGCTTTTACTCCTGTGTTTATAAGAACTCATCCTTCTACCATAGAAATTTCTTAACTTACTTTCCTCTGTGATTTCTCACTAGCCTATAAGCATTCTTCTGAATCTTTTGAATTGAAATAATATACTTTCAAACTAAGCTTGGGATTCTTACTTGTCCTTTGAAATTGGTTCACCTTTCAATATAACTAACAACCATGTGCCAATAATTTTATGACAATAAAATCTCATATGGAACAAAATTAGTTCAAATGCATGTGCCATTAAAATGAGTTGTGTGACTTTATAAAAATTACTATAATGTTCTGTAGATCTGTTTTGTCATCTGTAAAATGGATTCCATAATGTGTTAGCTTTGTTAGGCAGTTTATGGATGAAAGAAGATAAGGGCTATGAAGCTCATGTATGCTTTCTGGTACGTGCAGGCCTTCTGTGGGTGCTAAGAAGCATGGCCCTGGTGGTAGTCATAGAGGTTATAAGTTAGTACTTGTAGTGCTTGAACAATCTCTGGGTAAAATGAATATGAAACTTAAAAAGAGTCTGTTGTGAAAGGGAAAAGAAATGGAGAGGCAAGAGCAGGATAAGAGGAAGCAATGGTAGAGTGAGAATGTACTCTTAGGGTCCACCATGTGCATATAAAGATGTCATAACATGAGAAATGAGACTCTTTTGTATGACTGGTCCAACAATAAAACTAAGTGTGGTATTTTCAGTGGAATCATTTTGAAAAATAAAAAATGTTCTGAATGTTAATGAACAGCTCCTTTCTTAGATACCTACCTATAAACCATGAAAGACAGTCATGGTTTTAAAATGATTAACAAATGTCATTGTTGAGGAACAACAAAAAAACAAGTATCAGAGACCAGAAACATCCTTATCAGGAGTTTTCAGAATCTTGTTCCTGAAATCCTGAAGAGAAAGGTCAGCTTCCAAGCCAAACAGCTAGCCTGGGACTCTGATAGCACAACTCAACAGAGCTGTACAGTGCCTGGCTTTGTGCTTCAAACTTCTGTTCACTGTCCGACTGTGCAGAATCAGGACTGCTCTTACTTTTACAGCTCCTATTCACATACCAGAAAGACTTCTGATAGCACATCTTAAGTGCCTTGCAGATGTTTAGGGTTCCTTTCTTTAAAGAGATACCACATTGGGAATTTAGGATCACAAAGCACTGCCTCAACATGGGACATGCCCGTCTATCCCTCCAGCTTCAATAATACGAAATATTATAAATAACTTAGACATGTTTGTTTCTCAGATCCTAAAGATAAAGCATGTTGCTTCCCTTAAAATACCACAGTTTCTGTTTACCATGTAAGTGGACCCTGGCTCTAATTCCTAACATAATACTTTTTATGATATTGATTATCTTACTTCTTTACATACATCTGCCTGAAATGCTTCACTTTTACATTTTTGGCCTTCAGTTTATTGATTTCTCTCCGTTAAGAAATGTGGTCCAAAGTACATAAAAACAATTACAAAAAAAAGAGAGAAAGGAACAAACTAGTACACAAAAAGGGTATGAAAAATTACAGACTTGGACACACATTTCTGATTAAAAGAATGTGCTTCCAGTTAAGAAAGAATTTTGTATGGAAAATTATTTTTGTTCGAAAGTAAACTATTTTGCCCTAATAGAAATAGAAAGAGATTAACACAAAATGAAAAGGTTAAAACATTATAAGGTTTATAGAAGTTAAAGATGGTAGTGATTTAAATAAATTGGTCATAATTAAAGATTATTAAATTTTCTAAGATTAAATGAATGAAATGTAAATCTGTGACCTAATTCTCTGCAGTTAAAAAATTTTCTCAAATTGTTAATAAGTTTTTGACTACATTCATAAGATTTAGGTACTAAAAAACAATTGTATTGTTTATCAAAATAATTACTTATTCTTTGACCTATGCATGCCAAAATTTTAAGGACTTAAGAGCTGAATCCTAACAAAAGATGGATTTAGTTAGAAATAACTGTTTTTTAACGTTACCTAAGCATTTTAAAAGATAATTTTAAATCATTATCTGTTTGTGAAGACTAGTTTAGTTAATATTTCAGCTGTTCAGACTGCTACTCTTAAAGGCCAAAGGCAAAGAAGACAGACTAATAACAAAGATAATATTGTCCCTGTTCCTAGATAAGACAGGTCTCAGGTGATGATGAGACACTTTTGAAATAATCATGCAGTTCCAATAAGTCAGCTGTCCTCTAAAAAGATCCTATAGATTATATTCTAGCTAATGTATCTTCTGTAAAGAGGATGATCATTGTAGATAAGACACCACGAATGCTTTTAAGGGAAAGAACTAAGAAGGTCAGTATAGGCCATCTCTGCAAATAACACAATTAGCAGAAAAAAGTCTAAAGGAGCCATGAAGCTTCTAAGTTCTTCAAAATACTCCTTGACAAGTCTCAAATGACCACAGCAAGCAAGTGGTTCTTTTTGGTCAACTGCATAGTCTTCAATACCCAATAAAATCATATAAGGAAAAAGTCAAATAACAGTAGTATTTTAAAACAAATGTCTTTGACCCCTCAACCTGATTTAGTTCATCACAGCATTTGCAGCTCCAAAAGGTTACAGAAACAGTCATTCAGGGACATTGTAGAAGGACTTCCAGGACAGCAGGCAGATGGGAAAGGATATGTCTAACTGAATCTTCTACCAGTAATTCTATGACAAAGAAGGTGGTACTGTGGTATTGAAAAGTTTTCTCCAAAAAAAGATGGGGATATCCCACACAGAAAACCTGGCAAGCTGCTCTGAAACTTTTTTACATTTCTAGTATGAGTCCTTAGTCAGTGTTTTAGTTCAGTCTTCTCATGTCTTCTACCCAACCACGCTTTTAGCAAAAGGTTTTGATATATCAGTGTGATATGGTGGAGAATAGTTCTATTTTAGACACTATTTTCAGGGTTAAAAAGCCACATTTAAACTAGTAGAAGCACCTGAAAAACTTGAGGCTCAATCTAGATTCTAGTCCACCCTTCACAGTCTCCTTTCTACTTAACTATAAATAAATTATGTAACTCTATCCTATACTTTTCCAAATGATAAGTCATTTAGTAAATATAATAAATGAATGTTTGGTGTTACAATGAAATGGAAAGATTAATTTTGTTTCCTATCTAAGTGGCTTTGTGATTCTGGGTCTGCTCACAAAAAAAAGCTGAGGCTACTGTCTGATTCTTCAATGAGTTCCTAAGATGGAGATATTTAAAAAGAATTGTTTATTAGTGTAAACATAATCAATCTTAAAGCCAACAGAGAGACTAAGTGTGTGACTAGAAATCAGACTTTTTAGTTGTTTTTCTGAAAACAAACAAAGCCTGTAAACTGATTGGCTGACCAGATATAGAACTGGGATAATAAGAAAATGGAAGTAGAGGAAATATGTGGGAAAGAAAAGAAAAATAATGCATGAAGACAATAAATAAAATCTACAAAAACATGATCAAAAGTATTTTTTCCACTCCCTGTTTGCTCTTTAATTAACACATCAGCATCACACAAAAATCAAACTGCAGCCTCAAGACTTATTTCTGTTCAGATGTATGACAATGTTAACACTTAAGTAGACCCTTCCCTTCTGATGGCATCACCATTCCCAGATGGCCTCAGAGTTGGTTGATAACACCAACTCACAACTATACTTTGTCTATTCTTCTCCTTAGTGAAATGAGAACTTATTCACCTAATAAACTTCACTACTAGCTTTTTAATTTTTAAAAAATAACATTGTCATTGCATCATTTCTCCTTTCCATTTCTTTCCTCCAAACTTTGCATGCACACACATCTCCCCTTCGCTCTCTAATCAACAAGAAAAAAATTATAACTGGTTCTGGAAATACAGCCAACTACCCAAAAGTAATAAAGTCAGGCATCTTGGAGGAGAACTGTCTTAGTCACTTTCTCTTGCTCTGAAGAGACACCATGACCATGGCAACTCATAAAATAAAGCATCTAATTAAGGGCTTACTTACAGTTTCAAAAGCTTAGTCCATTATCATTCGTCGTGGGAGCATGGCAGCACACACAGTACTGAAGCAGTAGCTGAGCTACATCCAGATCTGCAGACCTAGAGAGAGAGTGTGACACTGGGTCTGGCTTGGACTTTTGAAATCACAAAGCTGAGTGACACACCCTTAGTGGCACACTTCCTCCAACAAGGTCACACCTACTCCAACAAAACCATAATTCCTAATCCTTCCAATCCTTTCAAATAGTACCATTCCCTGGTTACTAAGCATTCAAATATATAAGCCTATGGTGGCCATTCTTATTTAAACCAACACGAATCTAAAATCACCACTAAACTAAATCAGAATAGTCAGTAACTACATTCTCAACATTTCTCCATGTATGTCATCCTTATCATTCCTCAAAAAAAAAAAATCTACTTCTTATCCTCCTCCTTCTTTGAAAAAAAAAAAGAAGCTATTACAGAAAACCACAACTAGTAAAGTACAGAGTTGTGGAACCCAGTTCCAACTGATACATTTGCAACTAAAACACCAGGTCTGTACCTGAGACTCAGGGATTGTGTCAAAAGATAGAACAGAAAGACTGCATGAGGAGCAGGCACTTTGCTAAGAATGTCTTCAAGACATGTCAGAAGCCAAATCCATTGGGTCTTAACAAGATGACTGCATAAACATGACCTAAAAGAACCTAGCACCTTTTGATATGAAGACTGCACCTTCACCTAAAAAGGAGGCTGCACTGCTATTGTCCTCCAAGTACCCACTGTCATTTCAGAAAATCTAGTTTTCAGTTGAAATCACATTTATTTATAGAAAGTTGTAATTCCAGGTTTCTTCTGATTTCTTTTTTCAGAGAAGCCTAGCATTGTCTTATTAAACAATTTGAAGAAGAATATACATCTCAGGGTCTTCCTTGTAGGAACTCAACATATATGTCTGTTTGCTTCTGAAGTAAACCTGAGAATCCGTTTCTGGCTCGGATTGCCATATATGGCTAGTGCTAGGGCTTCTGGGATGTTGATGGCAACTAACGTGAACACAGCTGGTATTCAGAGAGAAAATGCAATTTCCTAAGCTTTCAAGAGACATGAGAGACAACAGAGGCTGTGACACTGGGTGCCTGTTGCTGAATACCATTGATTTGGGTAAAGAAAATGTTCATATCAGTCTTCTTAATGATTTCTTGTGAACAGTGTCAGCAGACTTCTTGGAAGCATTTTAAAAAGATTCTCATCTCTGGAAACCAGACGGAAGCAGCAGTTGAAGATGAGGGAGAGGAAGAAAAGTGACATGGGAAGTCCATGAGAGAATCTGGGGCTGATAAATTGACATCCTGTGGCTGTCTAGAGTTCTGAGTAGGAAAGAGAGGGGCAGTAGCACTTGAAATGCAGTATCTTCATAAATAATTTGTCAACTATATGGCCTCATTTTCTCTGAACCCATTATGCCAGCAGATCTGGCCCATTCCTCTTTGAAAGAGAAGTCATCCCTACTCATTTAAAATTACGTGTAAGGTCCCAGTGAAATTGGATGATAGACAAGAAAGAATGTGTATGGTTTTCGTCTCTTTAAGAGGCAAGCCATGCCCACTCCTGGCGGCCCCTCCCTGCTGCCTCCATCTTAGATCACTTACTGTCCTCTCTTGGGGCGTGCACATCTCCCCGCTTCCCTTCTTCTCTGTCCTTTTCCTCCTCTTCTTCTCTTTTCCTTCTCCCCGCCACTCTCTCTCTCCTTTAAGTAATAAATATCCAATTCTGTTCTGGACATGTGTCTGCCCATGTGCCTTTCTTTTACCCACTGCCTGCACCGGCTCGTCACATGGCGGGACCAGGGACCAGCCCACCCCACCACAAGCCGATATCCCGGACCCGCCCCGAACAAAAAATCATAAAAGAATGTTACTTGTCCTTACCTCCTAAGTGATTGTGAAACTCTGGTCATCCGGTGTGCAGAAGGATTGAACTTCTAAGGAGCACGACAATGACACCCCAGACTTGTTTTAGGACCTCAACTGAAGCACTGACAAGAGACAGAAGTGTATGTCAGGGCATGGATCTGAGGGTGCTGGACCAAAAAGATTATAATATATAGATGGGTAAGGGAGAATTTACAGTGGGGAGTACATCTTGTGATATAGGATATAATTTCCTGGCAACAGTGAGAAGAAAAATACCTAAAATACTGTTAATATGAAGACAATGTGCTCTGTACTATTTACTGCCCTGGTCTAAGTTGTATGAAACTGGCTTTCTTCCTGTACTTTGCCCTTGGTGACTTCACTTAAGTTGGTTCCATTTTCAGAGCAAATGGACATAGAGACTACCACCTGTGCAGCAACTCCATGAGTCACAGATTGATAAACAACTTATCCATGAAAGTAAAAAGGAACTGCATATACCATCATTAAAACAAAATGGGAATATGAGGGCTCTTGGTTGTATTAAAAGAGTATCATAAAATCAGGCCCAAGAACCTACCAAACACATAAGACCAACAAAGATTGCAACACTCTCATTAAAACTGCATTTAAGAACAGGACTTCCAAGATGTTGACAGTTACTGCCCAACAGAGTTGTCATCCAGCCTTCAGGTACAAATTCCAGAAAGCTTCTCACTGCTTCTGGAGCTTCGTTTCAGTATAGTCCCCACCATTTGAACTGACATCCATCTGTCTGTCTGTCTCTCTATCTCTCCAGGTCGGATATTACACTTCAGTTTGAAGGTTGTTGCCTCCCATTTAAAATTCTACAGCTCAGGTTTATCCACCTGGACCAGCAGATCTCTAACTGGATTTCTTTATTGATGTCTAGTTCCTAAAGTGAGTTGTGTTCCTTATCAGCCTTGCCTTGCCCTCAGTAGAGTAAGGCCTCTTTGATCTGTAGCCTATCTAGCTCTGATATAGCCATTCTTGTGCAAACATGAAAACATCAAATGCAAATGTTAAGAATAATCTCTAATCTGACTGCTTATATTAGTAGTTAAGACTGGACTAAAAGAATCAAGATGCTTAAAGCCAATGACCAACACCAGTGCAAAACCCAGTTCTTATAAATAGTATAAGAAACAGTTTATTCTAAGGTCAAATATATGTGATCATGGCTCAGAAACAAAAATTCAATTTACTTGAAATTTTACATTACAATATGTAGACTTTCCTCCTCATAGCAATAGTTTCATAAAGTTTTTACAATAAAAAAGCAAAGAATATTATAAATCAAGTTACTTCTCAAATACAGTGATGGAAACAGCAGGAGGGTTACAGCAAAGCTAGAAAACCTCTCCTATAGGCCTCATATGTTACATGACGATGCTCTTAGCTTTGGAGTTGTTGGGAGCTAGATGCCTGTTGGGACATTTCAAAGTGGCTAACCTTAGAATCATTAAGATGGCAGGGAACACACAGAGCTAGGCAATAACTGGGTATTGAGGGATTAAAATCCCCAATTTGGCAAAGCTGTGGACCAGCAGCATTCCTGCTCCTTACCGTCACCACGTCCCACTTAGCCAATCAACCTTGTAGAAAGTTTGATGTTTGTGCACCATCATTTTGTCTTTTCCCTTGAAACTTCATTAAAAATGAGCTGTCAAGGAAATCTACTTGGTAAACTTCAATGAAATCAAGATGGCTTGTGAACTTACTGTTATTTAATAAATTCTTACACTATAGAAAAGACACAAATATGTCCATTTGAGGTCATGACAAAATTGCAAAAATGAAATGAAACCTGTAAGCTTGGAAATGAAAACTAGTGACATGAGGTCGCATGTAGCTGACAGAGTTGACATGGAAAACTAAGAACACTTCAGAAGAGGTTTAAACTAGGCTTCTGGATTTGGTGTAGCCATCAGCCACCATAAAGCAGAGTTGTTGTGGTCACTGACATGGGTGTACTATGTCAGAAATATACAAGGATATGCTGTATCTTTCCATAATATTATACTTTATTAAACAGCAACAAATTCACAAGAAATTGTGGTTTCATTGGCAG
The DNA here is from genome assembly GCF_982192425.1 of Myodes glareolus. Taxonomy (NCBI): domain Eukaryota; kingdom Metazoa; phylum Chordata; class Mammalia; order Rodentia; family Cricetidae; genus Myodes; species Myodes glareolus. The sequence goes on along the minus strand of NC_142028.1, from coordinate 119,406,440 downwards.
CAGTTTATCAGACTTTCCCACTTCCCTTGATAGCTTCATGAAGAAAAAGAGTTCTGACCTGGAGACGTGAGAGTAGCAAAAAAGGAAATGAGCACGCAATGGAGAGTGTAGGACTTGGCCAATTTGAGAAGCCTAATACCACTTCTGGGTATGGAAAGGAAATAGGAGGTTGGTATCTAATAATTACACCCTTGTCATGTGTCATCTACTTTACAATATGTAGGCTCTCCTTCTCATGTGGCTACTAAAGAACACAGCTCAGAGGTTAAGTAGCCTGTTGACAGTCTGCAGCTAGTAAATGACGTATCCCTGGTTCAGGTCCAGAACTCTCTTCCTTGTAATCCCACGCTGTAGATGATGTCCCACAGGGAGAGACTGTCACATATCACACACTGATGGCTCCACCAGATAATTAAGACATGATGAAAAAGTGAAAAAGGTTCTGTTCCCTGCAATCTTCTGCTTCAGAAAGGCAGGGCCGGAGGCAAAGCAAAGGACTGAAGGGAAGCCTGGATGCTGGGTCATGCTGCTTTCTGCTGTGGCTGCCAAATAAAAGACCCCTGTGAAGAAAAGACTATTAACAATCTTGGCTCCATTAAATTTAAAGCAGCTGCTAACAGTGGGGGCCTTTACATTGTCAATTATATGAATTTTCCTATTACTATGTCACACCAAAGACCAATTATAGCACATTCATCAAATTATGTTTCCACCTATCTAGTTCTGTCCATTAATGCCACAGAGGCAGGCCTTTGACAAATCTGACATGCAGACTTTAATTGTTTCAAGGATTTGTGGTCAGAAACAATGGTAAGTGAGTAGCAGGGGGTCAATTACACAATTAGACAGTAAAAGGTAAAAAGCAGCTGAACTCACAACACACCAAGTATTTATAGATCTGTTCACTTTGCAAAGTTCTTCAACACCTATTACCTCCTTTAGGTTGATGTCTATTCCATTATCAGGTCTGGGAAGTATTGAATTGTTCTGCTACTTTTATAGTAACAGAAATGGAGACCTTGGAATATGTAGTGGCAGAGACTGAACTGGAATCCATGAAATGATTCCTATGAAGCTTCATTCCAACCGGAGAAGAGCTCCAGTAAAGGACCATTCTTTGTGTCACACTCTTCAAAGGAGACATAAACATACCCCACATGTAAATGAAAGGAAGAGAGTGGAAAAGAATTTCAGAGTGATAGAAGAGGGATCAGCTCTGACTAGAGCTCACTGGATGTGAATTGAGCCAACATTAAATTTGTCTTCCAACTGACACGGTGTATTCAGTGCCACAGCTCCTTAAAGACAGACAGACAGTTTTCCATTTAATATGCCACTGAGGAGAAAAGAAGCAGAATTAAGCCCCCTGGTACAATTTAACATCAGATAAAACATTCCTACTCTTTCAAAGGCAGGTCCTTTGCTATCTCAACACAGTCTCAATACTTACTCTTTGCACAGGTACCTCCTCTTGGTTGCAGGCAAAAGAGGGTTCACTAAGCATCTATTTCAAGTTTTCTTTTTAGATAATTGGTAGGCACTAAAGTAAACAGTGAAATTTCTCCCAGCAAACTGTCCATTCCTGAAAGTAACCTATGCATTGGCAAGTGATTCAACAAATCATGTGAAATGATAGTTTGAATTCAAATGGTTCTGGGAGCAAGAGCGGACCTACATAAGCTTTGGGGGTTTGTGTAGAGCTATCCTGTGTAGCAGATGAGGCATGGTCAGATTTTATGAATGACAAATGAATCCAAAGAAGATATTCTGGCATGTGACACAAATTCTGTCCCAGTGTTTGGCAAAGCACATCAAAGGAGATGAAAAGCAAGCCAGAGTTATGGAAAGATGCTTCTGACCAGGTCACATGTAAATTGAGCCTGGCATGGGGTAGAAGAGCACAGCATGTAGTGACAAACTGCATATAGTTTTCCATCAAACACTTCTCAATCCTAGACCATGTTCTCTCCAGATTGTGCACTGCCCTGAGTCTCCATGTTACTTCTTCAGGTCCCTGAAAACATAGTAATCCCTGGATTCTATATCTAAGTGGGAAATAAATGAAATATTTTCCTAATTTGAGTAGAATAACCATCCCAAGGAACTAAGGATACATTTTCTCTAAAAACCTAACTTAAAAAAAATCTTATCTGAAAATCAGTTCAAGCAATTACCTCTTGTTTGGTCAAAAATGAGACCCCATTCCTCTAAGGCCCTTTTATCCAAAGAGTCTGGAATGTAATATTGAGTTGGAAGTGTCACCCAAGCCCCTGGCCTGGGAATTGCCAAGCACTTGGACTCCCACTCCCAGCCTGCCAAGCACTGACCCCTTCCTGGGGAGGGTCAGGACCGCTCCCACAGGGTATTTAGGCTCGAAGGGAAAAGGAACACATGGTTTCGAGTTTTGTGTGTGCTCTCCCTCTGTCCTTCATGTGTTGTCTTCCCCGCCTCCCTGCCCTGCTCCCGGCCACCCAAGAGTTCAGCATTCATTAAATGTAGGTGTTTTTGATTTGGTCTAATCTGGTTTGATTGGAGTTTTTTTGCACTGGTGGAGAGAGAGGCTCGCTTAGAAAATATTCTTAACACCTATCACTGAAGAAAAAAAAAACTACCTCATTTCTCAATGATTTAAAAACAATGATTTTATTTTGTTATAATTTTATGACTAAAAAATTTAAAGGGGCTTAACCTGCTGGTTCTGTGTTTGGCTGCACAATATGCCCTCATTCTCCCTTCCTCTTCATCCTCTTCCTTCCTTCCTTCCTTCCTTCCTTCCTTCCTTCCTTCCTTCCTTCCTTCCTTCCTTCCTGTTGTACCATGCACATAGCTCAGGTTATAGTCACAGTATAGTATTCTTAAGTTGCAACTTGAATGATCTTTTTTTTTCTCTGTAGTGTTTGGACAAGCAAGGGCATAGGAGTGATGATGGGAATTTTCTGTCAATATAAAGATATCATAGAGTCTTTGGCCCTTTTTTTAGGTTCTTAAAAACAGAAGAATCTTGGCAGAACTGGACCTGATGAAGCTAGTGCCCACAACACAGACTCCTGGGTCTGGATTCACAGGACAGTTTCCTGAGTGCAATAAAATGCTTGAGAGAATATGATCCACACTGAAACCTGTGAACCTCATGCAGCTTTTGGAGTTCAGCTGGGGTTGTAACAGTGAGCTTCTAGGAGCTGGGAGTCTCCCTGCTCCTTCACAACTGCAAATGTTGGTGAATTTTGGCTTTGTACTAACCTTAAACAGGGTCAGTGTGTAATTTGAATTTTAAACTTTTTCCTCTGATTAGAGACAGTAGCAAAAAAGCTCAATACTAAATTTCCTGTGTGTCTCACATAAAATTCACCATGAAACCCATTCTGAATACTAGGCAAGTTATCATAACATAAAATCAGTGTTTACACCTTTTAAAAATGTTTTCAGTGTGAATCCATCAAAAGTGATTGATGGAAATGAGACTAGAACCCATGATGACTAATAGATAACCTGACTCCTAACCTCATCTTTCTGTTATTTGTAATCAGCTTCCTAAGACAATTTATGACAAGAAAGAGAGGAAAAAAAGGAAGGGAGAAAGAGAGGGAGGGAGGGAGGGAAGGAAGGGGGGAAGTAGGAAGGAAGGAAGGAAAGAAGAAAGGAAGGAAGGAAAGAAAGAAAGAAAGAAAGAAAGAAAGGAAGGAAGGAAGGAAGGAAAGAAGGAAGGAAGGAAGGAAGAAAGAAAGAAAGAAAGAAAGGAAGAAAGAAAGGTAGGTCTAAGGAGGAACAGGAGTGAGAAAAGTTGTCCTTGTTGAGAAAGGCTGAGAGCTGAAATCCTTTGTAGTTGCCAAAAGATGCCTTGACAGGTGAGCAGGCTGGTGCCCCAAAGGAGTTGCTAATGAATACAGGGCTTGGAAATGAGGGAGGTGGAAGCCTGCTTGTGTCTAGCTGCTGGTGTGGGTCACTCTGGGTTTCCCTAGGCAGATAGATATGCAGAGCAGGAAGCCTGCCTTTAAAATTCAGGTTTTTCCTCTCTTTATTCAGTCTGGAACTCTGCAGCTCCTCTGCCACCCATCAATTGTCATCACAGCATCACCAACCTGCTTCTCAATCTACCATCAAGAAAGGAGTAGCTCAAAGGAGTGATTTCAGTATCTGTCATTTACACTTGCTTAATCTTTACCAACCAAAGCCTCTATGGAGGACGTGGGTGTTAACCTCTTCCCTCTTCATTGGCAACCCTCACACTGAGTAATGGAAGCAGCAATCCCTTAGTCATAACTCAGTCTTGAAACACTTTATTTAATATAAACTCACTTTATGCAGAGAACATAATGGAATGAGGAAAAGGAAGCAGTGAATAATTTTATCTCTTATCAGCAGCAAGTACTTTTTCTGAGGAAGTAAAAATTTTAGTTGATTCTTCAAGGCCACGCCAATTAAGAGCAAAGACCCTCCACATATAATGAATCAGTTCTGCAAGTGGGAATACATTTGAAGATGAATGATACCTTAAGGATTTAATTTATCCTATATGAAAGGGAATAAAAATGATGCTGGCACCCAGACCACCTGACTCCAAACCCCAATTCTCAGCTGTCTATATAGTAATCAAATCACCTTTTCCATACCACTTCATGGGTTACTAAGAACTTTCATAATTGTGATTTCATGTACTTGAGGATATGGGGGAATCAGGTTAAGAATTTTACTTTATTTCAAGCAGATTGATTCAGGCTATGATTAAGTGAATTTCAAAATATTAAGAATGGTAGCCAAGAAAAGTTTATTTCTCACAGACATATAAGTCCAATGTGGGTCAATAAATTAATCTTCATTTTCATAATCCTATAGTCATAGGCAATGCAAACTGACAAAGCTCCATCTTACTCATGCATTCATGGGGTCCTTTACATTTCAATGGCCAAAGCTAGTAGTATGGTTATACCTAAATTTATAAAGATAAAAATGTCCCCCTTGTGTGTCTGAAGGAGAAAAGAAAGAATATAGTGATAAATCAAAACTACTGCCACAGAGACAAAGTAGATAAAGGAAATTAGAATAAGTTATTGAAATGTCAGTCTAATTGTCTTAAAAGAGTAATTTTAAACAATTTGCTTGAACTGCATCAAATACAGATGAAACTCCAGGACACAAAGTTATCTGTATCCATCTCCATCCTCTTATTCCTCATCTCTGTCATTTTGTCAGTTTTTCCTGAAATAATTATATCAAGTCCCTTTAATTTCCCCCTAAGCCTAGATAGATACAAACCATTGGGTATGCAGAACTCATCAAGAGGAGACAAAGTTCAAAGTAAATACAGAAGAGAACAGAAACAAGTAAGTGGAGATTGGTAAAGTAGCCTGTGTGTCTTAGTTATAAAGGCTTCCTTTCATGGAAAGAAGTCCCTCCTGCTCTCTGTTGCTAGACTGAAAAGGTAGCCCTGGATGCTCTGGTCTCTCTTCACAGAGGCATTCTTCTTCTAGGTTATCAGCAAAGTCATTTGAAGAAGGTGACAGCACACTCCTCTGTTTAATTACAGAGGCACAAGTAGATCTTTCCAGACACTAGAAATGTTATGAAAGATGATTTGCCATCTGACAAAGCCAAACCTACTTCTCTGTTGGTTCAGGAATGCGGATAGGTATCAGAAGCTAGGCAGGCTACTCCAAAGCTTCTCTCCAACACGTTTTATTATGTCTCACAGGCAGTACAGGGGAAGAAAAAAGAACATAAAAGAACATAGGTAAAGTCTGTTAGACTCCATCCACCCTCTACGGGAGATCAGAAGCAGATATAGTGGAATCCTTCCAACTTAGGCAGTAGGTTAAACGCTGGTGTCTTTGTAACCAGTGTAGCTAGAGGATCACAAGACTTCTGTGCAGCCTTTCCTGATGAAGCAGAAATCAGGAGTTCAAGTTCCTCTAGCAGATTAGGAATCAGATCTTTCATCTTTTAAGATCCCCAAAATCATTTTTACCTGCTGCTTGGGCAAAACTCTTATTGTTTCATTAAATGTAAAGAGAATAGAAAAACTTGCTGGTGACTCTCTGGTAATGTCACTGCTGTAAAAGAGACACACATGGTTGAGCAATTTGCCAAGGTAGTGGTTTCAGTATCTCAAGGAAAGTTACAATAGTCCAGACAATTGAAATTGAAGACTGCTCACTAACTTAGAATTTCTGATATACATTCTAAGGATATTAAATATGCTTTGTCCCAACCTGCTATGGGGCTGTTACTTACCCAGTTTCACAGTCTTCTTTAGCCCATCCAGCATTTGTTCATTGGGATCATGGCCAGCATCCTATACACTGGAAACAAGCCAGTTGCAAGAAGAGTGCCGCATGTGTCATATCTAGTTAGAGGGCCCAAGGAAAGTATAGATGACTTTCAAATGGGCTCTGCCTCTGTTTATAAGAGGGAGATTGTGGCCATGGGTTGCCCTTCAATATTTCCAGTGACAGCTTAGATTTAGTGACTGGAAGCTTTACTTTGTTACAGAAGAGGTAAGGATTTAAGGATTGCCAAATAAAACTGTCACTCATCGCCATCAACCCCCACCCTCTAATTTGTACATTAAATATTTGAGGGTCTTTTCTATATGTAGGGAAAGGAAGATGAGTGACTCCTTATCTGGAAGATTTTACATATGCAAATAACTTGACAAAACAAAGCCAAGATACAAAGCTCAGAGTGGCCAATGAGAGGGGTTGAGAAAAGGATCATATTTCAAGAGGCACTTGAACAATCTTGAGAAACTAAACTAAGTCAGAAATCAAAAACAGTAAATTTGCAGATCTGGCTAAGCCATGGTAAAGTGAGCAGCATCCAGCTGAACAAGGAAAATGTGATTCTGCTGATGGAACTGTGGAGTGATATAGGGGTTGGCGAGGGTTGTAGAAGCTCTATTAGAGAGTGCTGGTGTGACTCAAAGGAGTATTAGCTGTAGACCATGTCAGAGAACTAGCAAGCTTGCTCTCTTGAGATGACAACCTGAGTTGGAGTTCAAATGGCCTGTGTTCTATCTGTTTATTCCGCTTTCTAATTCTATCAGTTGGTATTTCAAACTGATAATTTTCAAACAAGGAAAATCTAATACAAGGCATTATTTACATAAGTGATGGGAAAGATAAGAAACTAAATTCTCCATGAGGAACCACAGACAAGAGTAGCAAAGCTGTTTTCTGGTGTTAGAAGAGATGGGATGTCTGACTGTGACCAACACTACTGTGGGGATTGCTCCTCAAGGGCATTAAGCAAAGCAGGGGTCTCCCTGAAAACAAAATGAGGGAAGTCAACTCCTAAGGTGTTGCCTGATTTTAGGAAAAATAAATACACTTGCTTTTTTCAGTTATCTCTTGGTACCCTCCATTGGTCAGACACTACCAAGAGTTATATGCAAGGGAATGCATTTTGAAACTTATTTTTACATTGATGCATGTATTAGGAGGGGATTGGGAGAAGTGCATTGTTGTGTGATATTTTGATTGCATGTGGGCTCTCTGGAGACTGACAATAAAGTTTGTTTTGAATCAGAGGGCAGAACTAGAAACTAGCTGACCAAACGTGAGTGACAATAGAGATGTTTGAGGTCTGAGGACAGATAGGCATAGGAAGTTTTATGGTGGGGCTTTGAAAGGATCTTGGCCCTTTTAGATGGAGAAACGTGTGAAACTGGAGGTTACTTGTCACTACTTTACCACTTCTCTGATCATTCTGGTTCTTACACCGATCTTTACACCTGAATTTTTATTCATAAAGAATAATTTGGCACCCAACATATAGCCATGTGTATCCACATAAGACCTACCAAGCTTTAAAAATAAAGTCCAGAACTCAGAGTTAAACACAGCTTCTTTGTAAGAGCTGTCTCTCAGGTAAGCTCAGTGCTTATGCCATACAGAAGAATGGTTCTTTTAACAGACTTTGATGTTGAACACTTATATGGGGTTTATTAGCAGCAGGCACCGATACTTGGTGACATGAGATTACATAGAAATGGCTACAACATTGTGGATCCAGAAACTTCCCTGAGCTCTAGTGATAAACATGGTTCCCCTGGTACCTCTGCCATGATGCTAGATGCTCAAGAAACTGATGGAGGTATAACCAGATTCCAGTCAATCATGAGCTAAACTGTGAGACAGATTAAGGTTTTGCTCATGCAGACAAAAATAGATAAGCAGTAAAGTAGGCTCAGAAGGAAAAAACTCTGAACTCTAAACAGGTTTCAGTATATTTAACAATGTGTATAGACTTAAGAAGGAAAAAATGTATAGACAGTCATAAAAAATAAGTAAAATAATAGTTTAAAATAGTCTTTTAAAAAAGAATAAAGTAATTAAAAAATATAAGTCATGTAGAAATGGGAAGCACAGGAAGTCTGGATCTTGTATGCTATTATATTGTTTTTAAATGTTTTGATGGCTAATGTTCAAGCAATAACTGTTCAGGGTCATTGGATTATAAAAACTACTAAATTAAACCAACCTACATAATTTTAAACTATCTTAATTTAAAAACGGAAGTCAAAAAAATATGTCGTATTGGAGATGTTATGTGAGGTGGGATTCCTCTCTGCATGCTGTGAATATGTTTTATTGCCATTGGTTAATAAAGAAGCTATGTCAGCCAATGGCTTGGCAGAATATAGTCAGACTGGAAGAGATATATATAGAGAGAGAGAGTAGGCAGAGTGAAGGAGATGCCATGTAGCTGCCAAAGGATGCCGAAATTTACCAGTAGGCCACAGCCTCGTGGTGATAGGCAGATTAATAGAAATGGGTTAATTAAAGATGTAAGCACTAGCTAGAAATATGTATAAGCTGTTAGTCAGCAGTAATGTAATTAATATAGTTTCTGTGTGATTATTCATGTCTGGGTGGCCGGGAAGTGAAAGAGCAGTCTCTTACATTAATGCTTTTGTATCTACAAAAGGCTGTGGGTTTATTCAAGGTTAAAGAAGATCAAATTTAATCAGGAAAAGCCCCTGAAAATACTGGCTACAGATTTAAAGAAATAAACGCCAAAAAACTATCACATCAAAGGGACCAGACACCAATGAAAATGGGTGGCTCAGGTGATCCATCCTCTTAGGGTGCCTCTGTTACAGTTTTCTTAGAGTTTTGCATCCAGAAAAGCTTCAAGGCTGCTGACTCAGATGGCCTAGCCTGGCTGAGCCAGGACTTGAACATTATCCTAATTTTCTGAGGGTCCCCCCAATATGCCAACACCCCCAGACAATATGGAACAGTTTAGAGAACACAAGAGATGGGATGGTAGTTTTGGTAATTTGGTGGGTTATATATGCTTGTCATTGTTTGGGGGGGGTTGATTATAAATTGCTATTGGTCATGGTCAGAAAAAAAGACTAAGCAAAGGTTAGACTCAGAGACTTGTTCTGAAATGAAAAAAATAGGATATAGAAATCATAAGATAAAAATGATCGATAGATTATTTTTTTCTTTCTCTTTGTTTCTTTTGAGAAAACTATTTTCTATGACACAGTACCAACTGTTGGGAACTTACACTGCATATTAGGATGACCTCAAAATCACAAAGATCTACCTGCCTCTGCCTTAAGTGCAGAGATTAAAGATATGTACCATTACTGCCTGGCTGAAGGGTTGATTATTGAGTCAACTTTTAAACTAAGGAAGCAACTACTATTCTTAAATATTTTACATTGGTATGGATTCTTGTATATTGATTCAAATTTTACATTACTATGAATTCTTGTATATTTGATACAAATATAATTTATTATACTATATATATATTTCTACTTTTTTATTTTTGTATATCGGTACAAATATAAGGTCATTTTTTTGTTAGAACATCCTGTACATACATTTCTACTCTTGTTTAAATTATTGGACTTATGCAACTAATTTAACAATGAAATTTAAATTTCTAGTCCTTGAAAGCTACTATTATACACTATTTGGGATAATAGGGAAATGAAAGTTGGCAGTTAGTCACCTATGACAGTGAAAAATTTCATGTTAAGTATGTTTTCAAGATCAAACAGTGATATATTTTAGATGGACAGGTGGTCTTCAAACACTACAGAGATATAAAGAATTTGGCATTTAATATGATTTAATAATATTAGGCTTTTCATGATAATGAAACATATCTGCATGTGGCAACAGCAATCTATTTCACATGAGATGAAATTGAAGAACCTTCATATAGAGATGGCTTTATTTGTAGGAAAAGTTAGACATTGGGCAAGAAACTGCCCTTGCCTTGACTGCTGACAGTATGTTGTCCAAATTGGACAAGCAGAACACAAATTAAAGGGACTGCTAAACTTGGCCAAGACATAGTAGGACAGTCCTACAAAATTCCTGCTTCACAGAAAATTCTGTCAGATATTCTAGGTCTGTAGGCTGAAGATAGATGTCCCAACATTATAGAAGAACCTTGAATGAGTGTCAATGCAGTCAGCTATTTTTGTCACTTCTATAGTTTTGAAGTTGTTTACTTAGACAATATTATATCATTCTCAGGTATCTCATGGAATTGAAGCCTAGATAGTTATAGCTGTAGTTTTCCTTGTTACCAAATTTAGAAAAGAAACTCACAAAATCGGTACAAAGTGTATACAATTGACATAAAAGAATAGTTTTAGGTTGGTAATACAAATTAGGATAGAAAGTGATTTAGGTACAAAATTTTGGACTCACCAAGGTAGGATAGAGAGTGGAGCATTGTTTCTAAATTTGCCAAATGCAAATAAACTGGACATTGTTAATGTGATTCTTACCTGATAATTTTTCTTATTATATGTATTTTTCTGTTTCAGAGTTAAAACACTCCCCTTTTTTATTTAGACAAAAGGAGAAAACATTGTGATTTTGATTGCATTCGGATGCTTTTGATTGCATTCTGATTTTCCTGAGGCTGATAATAAAGTTTGTTTAGAATCAAAGGGCAGAGTTAGCTACTAACTGATATACATTAACCACAGAAGTTTTGAAGGATTAAGGACAAAAAGACTCAGGATAGTAGGGTAGAGCTTAGAGAGGGTCTTGGTCATTTTGGATGGAGGAACAAGAGAAATAGGATTAACTGGTCACTTCTCCACCACTTCTTTGATGACTCTGGAATTTATTAGTAAATAATAATTACATAAACAGTTCAGTGCATGCCAGGGATTGAGTATGAAGGTCAGAGGATAAGTTATGAGAAATGGTTCTCTCTTTCTCTTCATCTCTCTCTATATAAATGTGTGTGTGTGTGTGTGTGTGTGTGTGTGTGTGTGTGTGTGTGTGCACATGGGGGGGTTCTGTGGATTGAACCTATGTTCTCAGATTGACAGGCTCACCATCTTTACCTTTCCTGCTGAGACATCATGCTGACCCCAGACATGTACTTTTTTATTTGTTTGTTTGTTTTGGTTTTGATTTTTTTTTTTTGAGACAGGGTTTCTTTGTGTAACAGTCCTGTTTCTCCTAGAATTAGCTCTTGTAGACCAGACTGACCTCAAACTCACAGAGATCTGCTTGTCTCTGCCTCCTGAGTTCTGGGGTTAAAGACATGTGCCACCACTGTCTGGCTCAGAAATGTACTTTTTAATAATATAGGTTTTGAGAAATACAGAGAGCTAACATGAGAAAAAGTGCCAGATGTCTCACACAGACCACCTTGTGTGCTACTCAGGATTCATTGTGGTTTTCTGTTCATATATAATTCTGGTCCTTAAGAGCTTTATTTTCTCATTCCAAGGACCATTATCCATGGAATAACCTGTTTTATATAAGCATGTCTTACCACTTTCCCAAGGTCCATCAGTGATCATATCTGTATCGCATTTGGTTACTTGAAATATGATAAGTAAAACTCAGAGAGAGCAATTGGGGTCCAACCTAAAAATATGAAAAGCGATTTAGCCAGCCACTGGCTCTTACCTTGACTTCAGTCTGAAAATGGTGCTTCTACCTCCAGGAGTCTCAGAGATTGTATTTGAGGGCTGTTTTCTCCCATTTTATAATCTTCTCTGGTTCTGGGATTAAAGGCATGCACTACAGGGATTAAAAACATGCACCACCTGATTTCTATGACAACTAGTGTGACTACTGAGATTAAAGGCTGTAAGGCTGACCAGTATGGCTGTTTTACTCTCCGAATCCCCAGACAAGCTTTAGTTATTAAAATGAAATCAAAATACTACAGTTACTGGTAACATAATATGTAATCATTTCCTTTAGGTCATCATAGAGAACTAGCAACTAACTTTAAAAGCTCTCTATTCTGATACATTGGAACAATGCGTTACTTTAAATAATACATATGTAATACATATATAATACATTATATATGATGATACATATATAATAAAATGTACATTTCATGGAATCTACAACTAGTCAGCAGGTTGAGCTGGTATAATTTTAAAAGCTTTACTGACACATAAGGAAGTATACATAAAGTACATAATTTGGTGTTATTTTGACATATGAATATAACAAAGACACCATCACTCCCTTCAAGTCTCGTGGCATTTCTTTCCTGTATCTTGCCTTCTATTTCATCCCCAAGTAAGCAGTGACCCATCATTGTAAACTGCCATTTTCTAGTTTTCTTTGTCCATGGAATCATAGGTTATTTTTCTGGCTTTATTTAGGTGATTTAATTTGGTGCACTTCAATGTTGTTATGTGGGCCAGTATTCTGGTATGTTGTTCTGATATAGTCCATTACATAGTATATAAAATGTGTTATACTCACCTGGTGATACTTATTTGTAGTATTGACAATTTGAGGTTACTACAAATAATATTGTTCATGTATGTGGATAGTCCCATGTGGAGATATAGTTCCTTTTTGGACATAAAATCTGAGTTCTAGAATGCACAAATAAGATCAAAACTTATTTGTTCTACATAATTGATACTATTTGTTTTTTTACAAAGCACAGTGTTTCTCTGATGATAATTCAATTATTAACTGTGGGTTATTCCAAACATTTATTCTTTGATTTCTAGATAATTAGTTTTCTGTTATTACAGAATCCACATTGTTTTTATTGACACTGTTACATATAAACTACTAAGAGGAGCTAGTGATTCCACTAATAAATCTAAGATGCAAGCTAAGAGCTCTTACCTACTGTTATGATATATAGCAGTGGTTCTCAACCTTCCTAATTTTGAAACCTTTTAATACTGCTATTTAATGTTGTGGTGACCCACAGCCATAAAATACTTCATTGCTGCACCATAATTGTAATTTAGCTACTGTTATAAATTGTAATGTAAATATCTGATATGGAAACTCAATGGGGTCTCAACCCATAGATTGAGAACCACTGGTATATAGAAACATCCTAAATTACTGTCATTGATGAAAATTAGTCTCCAACCAAGAAACAATCATTGACTCCTCCTTTTAACACAGTGGCACACACAGCCCGATATAGCTCTCAATTATAAGGACTAAATGTGTTCCCTAGTAGAATTAATCTTCCTTCAGAAACCAATACTTCTACCTATGCACAGGGCTGATAATAGAAAACACAAATTCTGCAAATGTGCCATTTGATAATTTCTGCTTTGTTTTTAGTTTAAAACCAATGTCTTTCTTAGAACCTCCTTACTTTCTCCCGTGAATTTTCTGACTATAGACTTTCACACTCCAGCAGTCATTACGTATTACCAATAGGGGTTCCACTTCTATTTGCTTTGGTATCATCATTTTAAAATTCTAGAGCTGGACATGAAATGATCAGTTGGTCTATGCATCATGACCAGTCATGGCTTTCTGTCATGTTCTCCATTTGTTGCAAAGAGAAACTTTTTTGATGTAGAGTGAGAACTTATCTTTTGGGGAAAGGATAAATTTTAGAATGCAGTTAGGGATTGTGGTGTTCAAGTACAATGGTGATAAAAGATTTTCCTCTATAAAAGAAAATGACGTTACCAAGTGAGGGGTGATACAGGAGCAATTGGATGGCAGAAAGAGAAATAAAACTAATGTAATTATATTTCAATTAAAAAATTAAAAGTAGACTGTGTTTGTCACTAGTTCAAAGCAAATGATGCATCCTGTAGGCAAACTATGTAATCTTACTGCTCAAACCGTCTCTAAATTCAGGCTAATACTGGCTTTTGTTGATGATCTATCATTCTATCAGAACATTTGCTCTAGAAAGAAAAAAAACATTAGACTAATGAATTTTACAAGTACGTATTTCTGAACAGTCTTTTTGATCAATAATTTTAAATCCTTTTGGTGAAAGAGTTTGAAGCTAGCTCCCAGCATATAGTTGATTCTATGCCAGAATCCTTCCAGGGAGACCATTTTCTTTCTTCGGTTCTAGGTCTATAAAGTTGGTCAAGTATAAAGAAGAAGAAAGCCTATATAGTCCTATCACATGTTTAGGACAGCTTTCTATTCAATGCATTCACTGTTTTCTGCTCCATAAAAGAAACAATGCTTTATTTGAGAAATGGAATAGGAGTCTTTCTCTTCTATTCCTAGGGAAAAGGTGACAAATCCACTAGCATCCAAAATCTGTGCTGGTATGGTACTCTTGACTGCCACTCCACTGTACCCACTCATTGTGCTATCCATGAAAATTTTCCTGACCCCTCATTGTTTAACAGTTTATATTCCAATTGGAGTAATTTATATAAAATTATCATCTTTTCTACATCACAACTTCTAGAGGGTAAATCATTATACATAAATTAAAGATACTGGACCTACTATGATTAATGACTTACCAGTGGTTTACTAAAGAAAAAATCTCTAGATTGTAACATTAACAGCAACAGAGTTAGTAGACTGACTATAATAAACAAAAATTTAATGCTGATTCTTTCCATCTTATGTATTTGAGTTACCCTAATAATGTTCTAATATCTAACTGCCATTTCATGTAGATCACTATTCAGTCCAGTACTTTAATCCAATCACATGGAGTTTCAGCATAATTTTAGCTTCCTGAAGCTAAAATACTTAAGCCAGACTAAGAAAATTCACATGTATTAATAATTCATAAAATAGGCAGACACTTCAACCACTCTCTCCAAGTCTCATGTAAGGGCTAGAGGTAAAGTTGAGTGGACTGCACATGCATCCTCAGATATATTGCCTCTTTGGAGAAAGAGGGAGGCTCACATGTCTTAAGAAGCTCTGTAAACATACGTAAATCAGGTGTCTCACCAGACAAGATTCATGAATCAACATTCAAGATCCCAGAGGTTACATAGTCAATGATTGCAGGAGTAGAGAAGACTCTTCAGTGTAACTACCTAAAATGTGGGAGGATTCAACTGGTGCTACTGTCATTAGCCATCACCATTTGGGGATGAGCTTTGTCATGACAGAACTACCTTCGAGTCACCACACACATGCTTGAACAACTCCACCTTCCCAGTGAACTTACAGAACCCAATGAACTCACCTGTTCACCAAGCAAAATGTGGGTAGGAACATTCCCTTGATCTCTCCTGAAAGTCCTTTCTGGATTTAAAAAGATATTTGATCTGAATTCTTAAAGAAAAGCCTATTTTGAAATATAGAAATTTTTGCTACTCTATTAGTGTTTAAAACCTCTTAAGAGAGACATCTCTGGGGATGTCCCTGAGTCATTTCCGGAGAGTTTTAAAGGATGTAAAATCTTCCCAGAATATGAGAGGCATCATCTCCTGTAGTACGGCTCCAGGTTGACTGAAATAGGAAGAGGGAGAAAGCGAGATAAGCTGATGGGTTCATGTGTCCCTTTCTTTCCTGGCTGTGGATTTGATGTAACTGTCTCACACACTTGCTGTCACATATGCTGCTGCTCTCAGTATAGCCTGCCTCAACTTTGGACTGTACTTTCCAAACTTAAGCTCAAATCAAACTTTCCTTGAATGGACTTCATTAGATTTACTGCATCAATTAGAGAAGTAACTGGTATACCTTCTTCATACAGGGACTGTTCCAGGACTAAAGATTCACACAAAAATAGTGTATATATTTGCTAATAATAATAACTAAAATTCCTCTACAAAATATATAGATTCATCATTTACTGAAAGGAAAGTGAGAATTTTGGTTTAATTGTAGACTGCTAGAACTAGTGCACTTAATCCAGACTAAGAATATGTGCATGTATCCAAAAGGACACTGAGGACAAACCAAATGAATGCCTCTACCCATATCTAGCCTGCTGAACAGGTGAGTTCATTGAGTTACTTACTGTAATTCAGAGTTACACAAACACGTGTGTGGTGACTCCAAGCCAGGTGCGTCATCACAAAGCTCATCCCCAAATGATGATGTTTTAGGAAAGCTGCATCATTTGAGTTCCTTCCACAGTTCTGGGGCAGCTTCACTGAAGACTCTTCACTACTTCTCTAATAATTTACTGGTTATGTAGCCTCAGGGATCTTGAATGTTGTCTCATAAATCTTTTAACTTTGGTGAGTCACATGAGTTATATGTTTTCTGAGTTTCTTAAGACTATGGTGCTTGCCCCTGCTCCCAGAAGTGAATGTTTCTATCTTAAGGGAATAAGTACACCCCACTCAACCTTCACTTCTAGCTTTTGTATTCTGTCTGCCTGTTCTTATGTAATGTTCTCTGAACCTTAAAAAGAGAGACAGAATTGCCTTGTTATTTAATTCCATCCGTGGTTGAGTGTTAGATCATTAGGTAACATACAGCAATAGTTTCTTTTCTTTCCTTCTTTCTTTTTTATTTTATTTTATTTTTGCAAGACAGGGTTTCTCTGTAGCTCTGGAACCTTTCCTGGAACCAGTACTTGTAGACCAGGTTGGCCTCAAACTCACAGAGATCAGCCTGCCTTTGCCTCCCCAGTGCAGGGGTTAAAGGTGTGCTCCACCACCATCCAGCAGCAAGAGTTTCTTATTCTCAGAAGCTTGATAAGAAATTGGCCCTCTATGCTAAGGCTTACAGCAGACATAATGTATGGGAGCAAATATAAATACTTAGAAGGCAAACTGACAGCCACTTCATATCTGCTTAACAACAACAACAAAAAAAATAGCAGTAGATTCCCTTCTGGGATCTATTATCTCCACTGTCCCAGACTTTTGTTTGGGTTTACAGAACCAAATGTGAATTTCCTCCTGCTTAGCATACCTAAATCTAATCAGATAGAAATTGATTGCAACCATGACAGCCATGCTATTATTGTAGCAGTGGGCACATTTTGCTTGGCATGTTGATAGTGTAGTACTTAGAGCTAATAGTTAAGCAGGACTGTTAGTGACAATAGTCCCCGAGAACTATTCATGCTGACACCTACTCATACAAGAGCTAACCAGCAGGGAGGGAGCTTTCATTTCTGCCCTAGAATTATTTTCCCATGTCCTACAGTTAAAATGCGAAGTGTCTTCAGCAGTAGTCATAAAATCTAGTTCTTACATGTAATCAATATCAGTAGCAATACTCTGCATTCTTTATCAGGCCTTAATAGCTTCATTGGGAAGTTGCCTATCCACCTGATGGCCATGGGTGGTTCATGTTTTTTTTTTCTCCATTTATTCAGAACACCTTTATTTCTATTGAACTTTTGTTTTTCCTTTAAAAAAAATATGTTTTTATCTGGAATGGGCAAGATCTTTGAAGACCTCAGTTTTTTCTTGGATTTAACATTTAAAGAGATTTAAATAAAAAGCATTAGGAAGGACTGATGAATCACCAAAGATGTCATCATTTGTATTATTATTTTTTATCAGAAGAGCAGCATTGGTCATAGCAATATGGACACGACACACAACTGGTCTAGGTTTCTATAATTCAGACTAATTTTCCAAGAGCCTTTTAACATTTTTAGATGCGGTCAATACCACATATTTACAAATATCTTTAACCCATAATGGGCTCCATAGGGGATAGTTTGAGATATTCCTCAAAGTCCGAAACTGAGGAATATCAACCCTACACTCAACTGTGGGCTTGCTATTCAGGAACCATCATCGTTCTTTCAATCAGTCTCATCTAAGTGCTGCACAGAACCTGTACTAGGAGAAATGTGTATAATACAACTGAGGAGATAAATCACTTTACACTAGGACAAGCTTAATCTTTCTCACCCACATAACTCTGACTTGTCTGCTTTCAGTCATTTGCTGAACTGTTGCTCAGGCTTTAAACCCACCCACAGACTAAAATCACAATTGTTGACTTTCAGGCACTTTTCCTTCAAAACTTCTAACTCTATGCAAATCTTGTCATACTTAATTCTGGTGAGCCTGGTTTATTTTACCATTTCTACTTGATTACTCACATACCCTATCTAAATCATACAGATCCACCATAGTCTGTTGCACCTTATTCAGATAATTCCCTGAATCCACAGAGCTCAGCAATGTCAGTAAAGAACCTTACAAGTCCTGAGATCCTTTGTTAGTTAACTTATTTCTTAACATACATGTTAATAGTGCAATAGGGACCTGTGAGTAAACAGGACAATAAAGCAACTTCTCTCATCCCCAGTTCCCTTTGAAAAGTCTTCTATTGTTTTGTAGTTCCTGATATTCATTGTGTCCCATCAGGAAATAACCAAGTGTATTTAAAAGCCAAATATACCTAATTTTTCTCATATTGACACAGATTTTATAATTCTTTTTCTATTGTGCTTGTAGCTTTTCTTGGGAGACATAAATAACTATCTACCAACTCCAGATATGCACCAAGAACAGACCAAAGAAATGTTTTCACCCAGTCTGGATTACTCTACCATTGACTTTATTAGGTTATTTATAGGAGTATGGATGACCCAAAATCAACTTCATCACCAAATAATTCATTCCCTAATGAGTATTTACCTTTACTCACAAAAGCAGCATTTATGGAGCTGTCTGAACAAGTTTCAGGTAAATCAGCCAGGTGAAACTTTACCTGAATCCAGTAATTACTATTGTCTAAGTAACCTTTGGAAGAGGTTTTGTGAATCTCGTGAGTTTCAGGAGATTCCTGAGATTTGCAAGTTCTGTTCACTTTATGAGGTTTAGTTTAATGTTTCAGTTCAGAAGAAATAGATACAGAACACTCCACCAGGTATTTCATTCTTACTGAATGGCTTCTGGAAAAACTCTGGAGTGGAGATATGAATATTTATTTCCTCCATTTATTGCTGAGTATTAGGTCACTATGTCACAAGTATAAACAGTCTTAGAAGCTTGAGTGGCTATGGGTCTCTACAGGACACCGTTGTGAAAAGGAGTTTATTTTTATGACAGGATGAGATTGACAGCAGGTATAATCTCTGTGCCAGAACAAAAATATTTAGAAGACAATAATAAATATGCAACATATTCGTTAAAGGAAAAATAATAACAGTGGCCCCTGGAATGGATGGGACCTATACCTCCAAAGCTGTGGGATTTGGTCCAGCCTTAAAGTGACAGATATGTGTTCCCTCCTGTGGAAGAGGCCTTCACAAAATGAAAAAAAACAGTTAATTATAGCCATAAAAGTGTCACTATTATGCTATAAAGCACACCTTGCTTGACATGTTGGTAGTGTAACACATAGACCTGTAGTTGAAAAGGACTATTAGTGATAATTCTCCTCTAGAAGTCTTCTTGTCATGTTTTAACATTAGGAAAGCTCTCAGGTGAAGTAGGCTCATGCTGGAGGAACTCCTTCAGCCAATGGCATTTGAGATGCTGGACCACCTTGTGCATTGTCTTGGGGTACTATAAAATCAAGATTTAGAAACATACATGTCAAGTTGGGAGCATAGGCCCCAGTCCCTCACATCTATCCCAGTCCCCAGGCCTGGTCTGGACTCCAAATCCCAGTTAGCCAGATCCTGACCCCTTTCTGGGGGTGGGATCAGGACCATTCTTCAGGGTAATTAAGTGATCCCCCAAAAGAGGAACACTTGGTTTCCTTTTCTTCCTCCCTGGGGTCGCCTTTCAGTGGCTTTTGGGTTTCCCCCTCGGGGACAAAGGAGAGTGCAGATCTCTCATTAAACCTGGATATTTCTTAATTTGGTTTGTTTTGATTTGGCTTGATTGGGAATTTTTGCGTTGGTAGGGAGCTAATATTAAGAAATATTCCTAACATTTGAAGGTTCCACTGAGCTAGGGCAAGTCCTTTCCATGCAACACGCCACATGTTGAAAGACCCCTAGTCTACAGTTCGAGCTCTTACACCACGCTTAAAACCGGCTTCTGGGCTACAGCGGCTGTGTCTTGGTGAGTCCCTTTTCTTGTCTATGCTGTAGGGTTTGAGGGGGACCCATTCATACTTATTTTGGTCGTTTTCAGATTCCTGCTGAAGTTGTGAGCTCATGCCAGGAATTCAAGTCAGGTTGCAGTTAATCCTGCGGGATCAGGCTTGGCTGAGGCAGAGATCTGTGTTTACCTGAACGCTGGGCATCCAATCTCCATGGCCCCTTTTGGACCTAAAAGCCATTTTGGAAGACGCTCTAAAATGGACTTAGGCCACATGGTTGGGCAAAAACTCTACAATGAGCACTTACAGTTCAAAGCCAGGTGCGCTTTTGCCCCTGTAAGCCTCTTACAGACATCTTTTTAAATTGAGTCTGTCTGATGCATATATATGTCCATGGGTTTTTTGGTCTCTGCACATTTGCCCTCCACTCCTTAGTAGCCAGTGTCTCACAGCACCAGAGGCGCTGGCCCCTTCCCCACTCCCTCAAGCCCACACTTCCCAACCCCTCCTGCTGCGGAGCAACCTTCTTTCCACTCCCTTTCCCAATTCGAAGGTTCAAGGTCAACTTCCACCCACCCCTCCCCCTCCTACCTCACTGCTCCACTCCTGGACCTCCTTTGTGCACTGGGCTAGTTCCTCCCCTGTTCCTTTTTTACTTCCAAATCTCTCTCAGGTAGAAAAATGGCTAGGTTTCTTTTATACTAATAATTCTGCTTCCTCGGTCAGTAACAGATATTAGGAAAGAGATTTAAAAAAAAAGTTGAGGATGGTCCCCAAACTCCTATATGGGAATTGGTGAAAATGGCCGTTAAAGATTTTAATGCCCAAGAGGAATCAGCTGAGTCTTCCCGACAGACAAAGCTACAACAATCTACAGGCCCAGCCCTTAGCAGCTGCCCTAAAGGTCACAGGAAGGAGGACAAGGTAAGTCAAACACAGGGCTGTTTCAAGTGTAGCCTAAATTGTCACAAGGCACAATACTGCACCACACCTGCTCCGAGGTTGTGCCCTATCTGCTAGCAACCTGGACATTGGAAATCACAATGCCCCCATGAGGGCTTGTCCTCTATACCAAGCCACAAAGGTCTGGCCTCATCACCAACAGCAAGTGAAACTGTGCCAGCCTTCAAATGTCTCAGCCTTGCAAAGGATTGGTGCTTCCCAAACGTGGTCTATCCTATAACCCTCTCTGAGCCTAGGGTCATGCTACAAGTGGTGGGTAAGTCCATTATTTTTATTCTCACTTGGGCCTTAGGTTTTCCTCACCAATTTCAGCTATGTGGGTAGATGGGACCTGTTCCTCCTCACTTAAAACTTTGCCACTGCCCTACCATCTTGTAGAACATTTTTTTTCTCATTCTTTCTTAGCAATACCGGCTTACCTAACACATTTACTGGGTGGAGATATCCTTAGCTGCTTCCCCCAAGCTTTGTTCTGCTTCTTGGAGCCCCTTTTAGCCCCACCCATCTCCAAGGTTCACTCCTCCTGCCAGATGTATGCCCAGGCCAACTCACAAGGAGCTCTCTACATACACCAGCTTTGTGGACACCAACCAGGCAAAGACTGACAGGTTAATTTTACCCATATGCCTACTCATAAAAAACTCTTTTATCTCTTAACACTTGTGGACACTTTTACAGGATGAATAGAAGCGTTTCCAGTCTCCAGGGAAACAGCAAGTGTGGTGACTCAGGGTCAAAAAGCTGGTGTCAAAAGCTCTCAACATCTCCTGGACAATGGGACTCATCAAACAACAACTAACCAAGTTCTCCACTGAATTCAGTTTATCTTGGCCCTCACCTCAGGGTCACCCCATCTTCCCCTGGGTCTGAGCCTTTTTGAGTTGCTTTTGGCAGGCCTTTTCTCCTTAACCATCACCTCCCAGTTCAAACTCCTCCACTGGTGGGGTACCTACCCTACCTATCCCTCTTAAGGTCCCTTCTCTGTTCACACACGGACAAGTTGTCTTCTTGCCACCACACCAGTGAACCCTAATGCCCCTAAACCTGCCCTGCTCTCCCTAGGGGACAGAGTACTTCTCAAACAGTTAACTCCTAGGTCTCTTGAACCTCTATGGACAGGACCTCACATGGTAATCCTCACCACCCCCTTAGCTGCCAAGCTCTTGGGACACCCATGCTGGTACCATCTCTCCAGCTCAAGTGGGCACCTATTCAGGACATTTAATCTATCCAGCAGACAGGACCTTCCACCCTCCAATTTTCCAGGATGCCACAATGAAGGGCCTACCTGCTCCTCATTCTGGCACACTCATGTTTAGCAATAACAATTTTTTCCTAGACACCTGCCTTATCTCCCCCAAGGAACAGATGCCTGCCTTCTCCGGAATGACAGTTCATGGGATGCCTTTCCAGCCACACCACTCGCTAAACATGGACACCTGGTTCTCGCCTTCCCCACGCTGCTCCATGCCCGCAGAAAGTAACCAGATTTGACTATACACCCTTTTTCCAAAGAGAGCCTAAATGTTTATCATAATTACCATTCCAATTTTCTGTCACCCCTATATCTAAAGAGTCTGGACTGTCAAGTTGGGAGCATAGGTCCCAGTCCCTCACATCTATCCCAGCCCCTAGGCCTGGTCTGTTCTCCAAATCCCAGCTGGCCATGGTGGGGTCAGGACAATTCCCCAGGGTATTTAAGTGATCCCCCAAAAGAGGAACACGTGGTCTACCTTTCTTCCTCCCGGGGGTCGCATTTTGTGGCTTCTTAGTTTCCCCCTCGGAGCCACCCAAGAGCGCAGATCTCCCATTAAACCTGGATATTTCTTAATTTGGCTTGTTTTTATTTGGCTTGATTGGGAATTTTTGCATTAGTAGGGGGCTAATATTAAAAATTATTCCTAACAGTGCATTCTCTGTGTGTGTGTGTGTCTGTCTCAGGTGCTAGATTCAGTTCCTGTTTCCTGCTCATGAAGAGGACTCTTGATATACACCTAAATAAAGAACCCTTTATTATACTCAATTCTGAGCTGGTGTGGGACAAATTTATTGCATTTATCTGCATAGGTGACTGCCCACGTGAGGCATAAATCCACACCTACTGGGACCAGACCAAAAGGTTTGCACAGATTTCACACTCCTCTGCCTTTCTCCCAAGCATGCCAGCCCAGGCATACTTTTCACTCACAGCATACCTGCTGGCCACTGCAGCCTCTCCAGCCAGTGCTGAAACCCCACAGCTCACCTGCCCATGCATAATTTTCTTCCACAGCAATCTTCTGACTGTGCCCAGGCCTTGTTGTGACTCACAACTGCCAGCAAGCTTTGGGTTCCTTGATATTCTGGCCAACTCAGTTCTCTGCATACAAATGTGCTGGTCTTAATTAATTAATTAATTCCCAGGTAATTCAGGTACAGATACTTACCTTGTCACTGCTGGTCATGTGCACCTGCAACTGCCACACCTACTGACCTATAAAGATTATTACACCTACAACAATTTAATGAAGACCCATAACAAGGTGTTTTCATTTGATTAATAAATAAATCAATAAATTTGAAAGTTATATAATGACAGACCAGGAATTTCATAACCATTTTGCTTACATTATGGAATGTCTTGTGATGATATTCTTAAAAAGATAGTTTGACACCAGACTTAGGAATGAGGTACTTTTAGAAATGGTACAGTCTTTCCAGACAAATATTGAAACTGAAAGGGTTTATACCATTGAAAATCAAAAGTTAGCTGAAAAATTTAATAGCTTTGAAAAACATAACAGCAATTTGTTGGGAGAATTAAATCCTTCTCAATTGGTTTTTAAACCTTACAAAGGGACACTAAAAAAATTCATACTGTTGAAATTGACAGTCAAAATCTGTTAAAAAGATATGTTGAGTTAGCAAATACAGTATCTCTTCAAGAAGGCAACCTGCCCACCATCCAAATAATATCCAAGGATAAGAAATTATCTTTAAAAAAAAATTTTTATGCCTTGGATCATATGTGCAGAATGAGGATCAGAGGTTATTCGAGTCAATAAAATAATTAGAAATATTCACAGGGCAAGAGATTCAGCCTTTACAAAAAACAGGTAAAAAGATTTGAAACGATTAAGAAAATTATCAGAACTGAAGAGCAGGGAGAGAAGGTACACGGAAAGAATTTAACATCACCTGTACTTGCCAGAGTCAGAGTTTTAGCTACTTAACCTATAATCACCTCTGATAAACCGTCAAGCACTAAATACTCAAAAAGATTCAAAGAATGTAAATAGAAACCTATAGGTATGAATGATCTAAAGGAAATTAAGCAAGAAGTAACATTTTATTGCTTGCATTCAGCATTTGTTAGGGAGATGGTAAAGACATGGGCTTCAAGCAATATGTTTACTCCACATGACTGACTTCAATTAGTCTCACCAGTCCTTGAATACAGACAATTGCAATGGAAATGCTATTGATGACAAGAGGCAAACATTATAGAACACCAGGGAATAGCCAAAGGAGTTGAGGCTTCCAAAGATCAAATTCTTAGTGAAGGCAGTTATGCTGATTGATCCATAAGCACAAGCTCTTTATGATGAACACATTTTGTCCCTAATACAACAGCCTTAAATTCTTGTGACAGGGTTCAAGAACTAGGATAAAGAATTGATTCATATATTAGGATTAAATAAGGCCAAAAAGAAATGTTTTGTGACTTTTTACAAAGATTAACTAAGGGTGTACCAATAGGAGTAATGAACCAAGAAGGCAGATGAGTACTTATTGAATCTCTGGCTTTTGAACATGCAAACATAGAATGCAAAAAGTTACTTGAGCCTACAAAGGTTAGATGAGCACCAATAAATGAATGGATCCTACATGCAATGAATGTTGAGACATATGACTATAATATTGAGGTTTATGTAGGAGAAGTAATTTCCAAAGGTATGAGGAGACATCAAAATGCCAAATGTTTTTATTGTGGTAGGATAGTACATCTGAGAAAGGATTATAGACAAGAATTCCTTGAAATAATGTCTCCTCTAGGAATGACAAAAATAGAAGATCTCAATCTACTGGATTATGTAGTATATGTGGAAAAGGCCAACATTGGACCAATAAATATAGATCAACAAAAGATAAAGAAGGCAACCTGATACCTTGCCTTCTTCTGATACATCAGAAAACTCCTTGTGGGGCCTCTCACAGGTTCTCAAATCAAATGTAGTCCAAGCATTCTCAGTCACTGTGGAGGACATGTCTTACCAGGAAAGTTATAAAATTCAGTGCTTACTGTAAAAAACTATACTATTCTGGATGACAGAATAAACACAGAGGATAAATTAAAAATATTCTAAGATAAAATAGGAAGTGTAGATTCTGAGAGACTGATAAATGGTCAAAGACCAAAGGTAAGAGTCCATATAAGTAACATTGTAATTGAGGGATTACTGGACACTGGTGCAGATTTAACTATCAATTACTTCAGAATTTTGGCTTTCAAATTGTCCTCGTCAAGAGACAAATGTTCAATTCCTAGGATCTAGAACTCTATCTCTAGTGAAACAAAGCATGAGATGGGTTGAATGCATGGGACAGAAGGACGGAGAGGAAGACTGAAGCCATATGTGGCTAATATCACAATGAATTTAAGGGGTTGAGATGCTACATCAATGGAATAGCCATATTAACATTCCTGAAGTACCACAAACTCTGGTTTCTGGGAAGGATATTATAAGGTACTATATACAAATGTTACTAGCCATTCAGGCTGTACAAGGACACAAACAACTAGCAAACTTTCAGAGGTACCAATAGCCCTACCTTAAAAATGGTTAACTGAGGAACCAATACATGCTAAACAATGGCCTTTAACAGAAGAGAAACTGTAGGTTTTAGAATAGCTGGTACAGGAACAAATAGGTTCACACCATAGTAAAGAATCAACCAGTCCTTGGAATTCTATTGTATTTGTTGTTAAAATGAAATCTGGAGAAAGGAGAATGGTGACAGATCGATGAGCTGTGAACAAGGGTTTTCAACCTATGGGCCCTTTAAAATTTGAATTTTTTTTTTTGCCTTTCCTATTACCCAAAGGATTGCCTCTTAAAGTTATTGAATCAAAAGATTGCTTCTTTACTATACCTTTACAAGGAGAAGACAGGGAAAAATTTACCTTCACAGTGTCTACTATAATTAATCTCAGCCTACTAGGCCATATCAATGAACTGTCCACCCACAGGCAATGCTCAATAGTCCTACCCTGTGCCAGTACTTTATAAGTCAGCCCTTGGAAATAATATGTAAACAATTTTCTAAATCTATAGTTTACAATTACATGGACGACATTTTGCTACTGATTCAAATATTGATACTTTCTGAAAAATGTTTGAAGAAATAAAGAAAGTTTTGCCTCAATGGGGATTACAAATTGCTGCTGAAAAAAATACAAAGTAGAGATTCTATCAATTACTTAGGTTATAAAATAAGTTTATAGAAAATTAGAATATACAATGTTCAAACTAAGAAAGACTGCTTGAGGATTCTTAATGACTTTCAAAGATTGTTAGGAGACATTTTCACTCTACAACCCACTGTAAGGATAACACCTGATCTAATAATTCATTTAAACAAAAATTTAGATTGTGACAAGACTTAGATAGTCCCAGGGAATTAACAACTGAAGCTGAGAATGAATTATCTTTGATCGAAGAGAAATTACAGAAGGCACATGTGTATCAGTTAGATACAAATCTTAATTGCATTCTAATCATATTGCCTTCCAGAATTTTCAGTACAGGAATTTTAATAGAAAGGGAAGGTATTGTCTTAGCATGGATGGTTTTACCACATAAACCAAGTAAAAAAATAAAAACTTATGTGGAAAAGGTCTCTGAATTAATTATAAAAATTTGAGACTTTGTCAACTAGCAGGAAAAGACACAGCAAAGGTTACAGTACCTTTTACTACTAAGAAAACTAAAAATTATGCAAAGACAATGATCCCTGGCAAAGATCTTGTGATAATTTTTAGAAGATATTAAAACAATTATCCCAAAAAGCAATAAAATTAACCTTATAAAGAGAACTACTTGTATTCTTTCCCGTATTGTACATGACACACCAATAACTAGAGATGTATATTCTACACTGATGCAAATAAATCAGGAAAGGCAGGTTAGAAATCAGAAAATTTAAGTAAGGTGGAATAAACCCCTTATATTTCTTTCCAAAAGGCAGAATTATATGCTATTTTAATGGTTCTTAGAGATTTAAAAGAACTTCTCAATATATTTGTGATTACAATACACAGGAAGAGCTGTTTTGCATATTGAAACCACTGAATTTATACCAGATGTTACAGAACTGAATTCACCATTCAGGTTCAAAGTATAATCAGGAATAGATTTGTTTTATATACATAACACACAATTGATCCCATATGGGTCTGCCAGGTGCTCTAGCAAAAAATTGATCGATTATTGATTGGACATGTGCTAAAGGCTGCAGAATTTCACAAAAAACATCATGCTTATAGCAAAAGTTTAAAAAAAGAGTTTTCTGATACTTAGCAACAAGCTAAGGAGATTATAAGAAGATGTCCTGCTTGCTCTTTCTATAACCAAAGCCCGGGTACCTGCAGGGAGTACCAAAAAAATGAAATATGGCAGATGTATGTGTTTCACTTTCCAGAATTTGGAAAATTAAATTATGTACACCACAGCATTGACACTTATTCAGGCTTTCAATGGGCAACTGCTTTGAGCTCTGAAAAGGCTAATTCAGTAATCATGCATTTGCTAGAAGTTATTGCCATCATTGGGATACCTGCACAAATAAAGGCAGATAAAGGTCCAGCACATGTCTCTAAGAAAATGAACAGATTTTTCCTGTTATAGTACAAAGCACATTACAGGCATACCAAACAATCTACAGGTCAGGCAGTTAAAGAAAGATCAAATTGAACTATAAATCATATGTTAAACAAACAGAAAGTGATGGAAAATACCCCAGAAATAGATTGCATAATGGTAATTAACCTTAAATTTTCCTTATGTCCTTGAGAAAAGAACAGCAGCATCATAGAGCTTTGGATAACAGAAAAAAACTGAATTGACTCAACCAGTGTATTTCAAGTTTTGACCTCACAATGGAAACCAGGAGATGTGCTATGTTGGGGAAAAGGTTTTGCTCTTGTTTCCACAGGATAAGCAAAGCTTTTGATACCATGAAAATTACTAAAGATTCTGTTTGAAAAGAGAAACCTCAAGACAGAGAAATGACAGCTGATATAGAGAGGTTATAATCATACAGGTGGTAAGGAAACCTCATAAGGGTTGGAGCAGGTTTCTGTTCTTGTCTTTGCAGGAAGATTCTCATTTTCAAAATATTGAGAAACGATGGACATCTAGATGGCTAAAGGAGAAATGATAACTATCTAGAAAGGATCACCAAGTGAAGCAAAATCTGACTTATGATGCCATACATCTGGAGGGTAAAATTTCATTGCCTGAACATGTATATATCTCTACTTAAAAATTAAAGCTGGCTTTGGAGTTGGACAATGGTTATCCTTCTCCAAATATAAGCATTTTAGTAAAAGAAATTTTCAGAGTTTTTGTCTCACATAAGGAACCATCTGGTATTGGTCAGAAAGAAGAAAGAACTTAAGATTTTACTTTTCCCCAGAAATAAATTTGTCTCTATCATATCTTTCATTGGTTTTGGGTACCATCTGCTCAAGATGGTTCCATATTGGCTAGCTGAAATGGTGCACTTTCATAAAATATTCTGGCCAAGACTTCAAATAAGAACTTCAGAAAAACCCTAGCAACTACCCAGAGATTATTTGCACTTACACCAGACAGTAATCTTGAAACTCAACCACCACCTTTGTTTTACTAAATCTTATAGAAAGAACATCGCCCTTATGACTGTTGGAAGTCATTCTAGAAGACAATATCCCCTCTCCCAACAATGTTTGTCCTCAGATTAGAGACATCAATTAGGGATTGATTTTGACTGATATAGGGTTGGGGGTTGGGGTGGAAATTATGTAGGCTCATGAATAACCTTTAGGGAAAAAGGAAATTGGATGGATAATAAGGAGATTAGTGTGAGCTTACCCACATTAATAATAACAGTGAATAATAGAGTTATTATTTGTGAGCTATTATTTATAAACAATTTATATTGGAATAGATCCTTGTATAGTAATACAAATTCAAGTTACATTTGTTATATTTAATATGCTTCTATTTCTGTTTACAATATTTATACACCTATAGAAATTATTTTGTCATATTGTATGCCTCCATTTTCTATCTCTGTTTAAGACATTTTGTATATTGATACAATTTTAGGATATATTTAACATATTGTACTATACATTTAAACCTCAGATCAAGATACTTATACATTGTTTACATTTTTAGGTCATTGTTCTCATTTGCTACACAGTTGCTTAAAGATTGTTTAATATTCTAATATGAAGCCTTAGTCTTTAAGCTATATAGGTATTAAGAATTGTAGATCAATAATCATTCCTGTTTTTATACTTATAGTTAGACTAATGAATTTCTTTTAGATACATAGAGATTGTGTTCTGCATAGATAGTAATCTTCAACCACTTCAAAGAAATGTAGAATATGGCATTTAAATAACTTAGGGTTCTGTTGATGAGAGACACAATTGCTCCTGGCAGCACCTACCTATTCCCAAGAGAATGTTGAACACCAAAGACACTACACTTGGAGCTTGTTTTCTTCTTGGCAAAATTAACCTTTGTTCAAGGAACTGCCCATGTCTTGACCACTGGAAAAATGCACAGTGTCCATACTGGACAAGCAAGATACAAGAAAGAAAGGTTGCCAAACTTTGCCAAGAGAGGTTAGGACAGTTTTGAATTTTTTATGCCTTTGTAAATGGTCTGTCAGTTATTCTAGG
Organism: Myodes glareolus; assembly: GCF_982192425.1. NCBI lineage: Eukaryota > Metazoa > Chordata > Mammalia > Rodentia > Cricetidae > Myodes > Myodes glareolus. The sequence goes on along the minus strand of NC_142028.1, from coordinate 119,376,410 downwards.
CCTTAGCTAATGTTGGTTGCTCCAACTTTACAAATGAAACCTTGGGCTACTTCCAAGGTAGCCAGTTGTCTATGTCATTTATTGGACATTTTGGAAGTTTCTTAATTGCATTTACTGTTTACTCAAATAATATTATTTCTCTTCTCAGGTCTTTTATGGTTTTGAAGACTAGATAGTCATAGTTACTTTTCTCTCATGACTTGGCCATGCCATTTATAATACATATAATAGTCTCCTTAGGATATGATAGATATTGAAACATTTAGCATAATTTTCTTGCTTAATACTGTTTATGCTGGCTGTAATACTAATTTTTATACTTGATATTTGTTCTTATTGTGTATAGTTTTGTATCGAGTTGGAACTCTCTGATTTAGACAAAAGGGGGAGGTACTAGAAGAAGTCCTTCAACCAATTGCCTTTGAGATGCTAGACCACTTTGAGTGTGATCTTGGGGTACTATAAAAACAAGATGTAGAAATGTACTCTCTCTCTCTCTCTCTCTCTCTCTCTCTCTCTCTCTCTCTCTCTCTCTGTCTCTCAGCTGCTGGATTTGGTTCCAGTTCTTCACTCGTGCAGAGGACTATTGATCTGTGAGTCTACCCCTAAGAAAAGAACCCTATATTTTATTCAGTTCTGAGCTAGTGTGGGATTATTGTGTTCATCTACAGGTGCTTCCAATTATGTACACACCAGAATGAATTTTCCATGCCCTGCAGTCAAAACATATGTTATCTTCAACAGATTTACTATCCAATTCTGTATTGCAACCAAACAACATTGGTCATAGCTTTTCTAGTTGTTGAGTCCACAGGACTCCTCTTGACAAACAATTTATAAGGAAGTAACCCAACCTAGTACTTAAATTTCCAACCAACATCATAATTCCATGGTATACCTTTCCCCATTCATGTAAGGTGCTTTACTTTAAAATCTTCACCTACTGTCTTTACTGTGCATTCAGATGCTTTTACATATATGTAAGATATTCAGAGGTTAATACTTTGTAGTGAAATATCTTTCATGAGGAAGTGCTTGATCTCAAGGCTTACCTTCATTCATAGCAGGTAAGTGCCAGTTGGTTTTAGAGATTCTAAAAGAGAAACTTAGCAAGACCTAAGACAGTACTGAAAGATCCCCTCACTTATGTCAATCATTTCCTTGAAAGAACACTGTTGTACAAAGCAGCATTGATGAAAACCAGTACTACAGCCACCCCTACATAGTCCACAGATATTTTCAGTGAGATATTCAGCCTCATCATCTGGGAAACTGTTGCTATCCTGGGATGCTTGTTGTCATGTCTGAATTGCACCCCACTTGGACTGCTCAACTTGGCTCAAGCCCAAGGAAACCATAGTCATGCTCCCAAGTTCTGGCCAGCTCTGGGCCTGCACTGTTGATCATGTTTTAAAGCCTTTAAAAATTCTATGACCATTTGCTTCTCTGTTGACTTTTATTTTGGTACTCCAGCTCAACACATTTCTTTTCACATTTGCCTTGAAGTGATCTCAATAGACCCTTTTGTCTGACTTGTCTTCTTATTATTTTCCCCATTGATTGCTTTTGCACTTTATAAACTTGATTTAAACACCAGTCAAAATCATGCAGATTTTTTACCTCTTATCCTACTATGAGATACAACAAGGCCTCTGACCTTTTACACTAGATATGAAACGTTATCCTGCTTATGTCTATCTCTTCAATAATGCAGTCCTTTCTCTGTTATGTCTCAATTTCTCATATCCACGTGGATTTCAGCTGGTGATAACTAAAGATCCATAATAACTCCTATGAGCAAGCCCACTAGGAACTTCTTTCACCTGTATTGCTTCAGATCATGCAACTTTGTTTCAAAGACAGATGTGTATTTAGTTATATTAACCCCTTCCTCTGCTTCCATGACATACAGATCCTATCGCAATTATTATTCCATAGAGTAATTCTTTTCATTGCTCATTTAAAAGACTTTCCAGTCTTTAGTAGTAAAGATGATGAGTAGTGGCTTAAGACCATAGCTTCTCATATCTGAGATTTTCCCTCCCTCTCTTTCTGAGTCAAACCTGAGTAATATCATCTATTATGTTTTCTTCCTCGCTGCCTAGTGTTAAGGCTCTTGACTACATGAAAAATCATATTTAAATGTCAGACCTGAGAGCTTCCATCTGTATTTTCTGCTTTATTCTCTTTCTCTCCACTATCTTTCTCTTCCCATGGGCTCCAAGTTTTTAGATTTTTAACAAGAGCTCTTTAGCACAAATCTAATTTGTACACCATTGCTTATATTCTGCCAGCTGTAAGAAATGGCAAGTCAGTGCTTCTATCTCAGCCACTCTTTCATCCACTTTTCCTGTCAAATTGGTTGTTAATGAGGAGAACAGCTTCTGTGTCTTTTCCCATTGCAATTTCTCACTGATTTTGATAATTTTTTCATTTTTATGTCTTAATATTCATAATTAGAATCATGTAAATAAGTCACAGCCTGTTGGTGATCCTGGAACATACATAATACTTTCAAGGCCACTATATATTTCGTAGTCATCAGTGGTTCTTGGTGAGAACATTCATTTCTATATTCGTGTATTAGAACTCATTTATTAACAAATAATGCCATTCACGTGATTCTCTCCAAGGATGCTGCACTACCCATCAGAGCCACACTGTCACACAGCATTGCGGCTACAGACATTTAACCCTCATAAGAGTCAGCTTCAGTTACATCCCTTAGCATTCATTACAGCGGCCATGCTGACATGCCTCTCTAAGTCATCTTTGCTTTTGTTGATCCCTATTCAGGAAACAAGTATATTGTGTTACTTCCTTAAGAAACATGAACAAATGTTGGTTCTTATGGCATAAAAAAATAAAACAAAACACAAACAAAAACAGATAAAAGAAACAATTTCACCCACTCCATCTCAATGAACCAGTGAGTTTATAGAAGTTATTTCCAGGAGTATATGGGAGGGGTTATTTACATAAGTATAGGTGCTCAAAAGCAGAAGCATCTGCAATATGCCCACCACAACCTCAGAGATAGTTTATGAAATCTCTGTTCTTGGAGGACTTTGAATGACTAACAGAGCTCAGGCTGGTCAGTCAGATGAAGAACGCTTACTGCTTATGAAACATTGATGAAACGCCTAACTTGCATGACTCTCTGAACCTTGTGGATCTTGTTTATCCTCTGCATCTTGAATGTTTCAATTCAAATGAAACAGCCACATAACAATCCTAACATTGTGGGGAGTTGAACTACATAGTTTCTCTAGTTTTATGGCATTCAGGCTAGTTCCATGCACTTCTGTCATACAGTAGCAAGTAATGAGTTCTGTGAGACTTTTCTTCATCAGGCATTCCAAACTCAACAATTTCAAGGGCATAAAAATACCTTGCTTATTATTACTTATTTTACTGAGGCATTATTAAAGGCTTGGCATGCATGCTGAATCATATATTGTCTCTTTTTCTCTTTCAAAGGTAAACACTATTGGTTATATTTTTGGTTTCTATCACGCTTTATCAGTACCACTGGTTTCTCCCATAGAATGCAAGGTTTAGGATCTGAGGAGTGTACTTCAGCACAAACATAGCTTACACTCCCTTTCCCTTTCGGATTCCCAACTGTAAAAGCACAAACTCAGCACCTCATCCTATCCTTCCTTTTTCCTGTTTCTTACAAATCAGAGGCTCATATAGTAGGTAGCATCCATATGTATTGAACACACTAAAATTCCTCCCTTATGTAGGCAATGTCTTTTGGTTTAAATAACTCAACCTCTGTTATATGTCATATTGTCTGAAGAAGAGTTTCAATTCAGTGCCACCATAGCCTTCTTATGACCATCTCTTGTAAGTGCTACTTTCAGGGGCTGCAAAGATGTTCTTTAGTCTATAAGTCATTTGGAAGGCATCACCATGCTCCCATCATGGATCTCATTTACCAAGGAAGCATGCTACATTATACACTCAGAGACATATACTCTGGAATCTTTCTAATATCATTCCATTCTCAGACAGTTTAGTCTCAGTTCCTGTCTTACCACCCATTGTAGGGAGTATGCAGTTTCTACTACAGCAAAAGATGCATTGTATCATAGCACATAGAGAAACGCTGCCACACAGAAGTTGCCCTAGAGGGTGTACTATATACAGGAAAATCACCCTGCCTTTTACCTGCACCCAGAGCCATCAGACTTGTCAGCAACTCAGCCTTAATGCCAAACAATGTTTTGAAGTTTGCAGCAAAGCAATACTTCCTATACATTTTCCACTAGCTCCCTGCACATGCTCCAATGTTCATATATAAGCTCACTCCTCTGCCCAGCCCTCTGCTCTCTCTCTTCCCATTCAGAGACAGTCACTATTCTATGTCTCTTCTCAATAAAGTTCTTATGTGAATTTTGTTGCATGGTGTGACTTTCGGTATTGTTTTATTCCTGACTGTCAATATGCCCTTGTGCCAGAAAATCCTTACATTAATGCCATGACATGGATAGGCTTTCATGGTACTCATATTTCCTCTCATGGTCTGATCCACACTGGGACCCTATCCCTCATCTCCTATCAACCTACAACAGACTCATGTTATGACTCACTAATAGCTCAGCATCCCATTCATCAGTGATAATTTGGCAAATTAGCTTACTTTTTGGCCAGTGTAAGTCTCTCCTTCATTCAGTGTAAACACTTCCCTGAGCCCATGAAAGTAACTCCTGAATGTCTGGCACTCCTCTGGTATTTCTGGAAGCTGAGGTAAAACTAGCCATGGTCTTTATAGCTACAGTTGGGCCTTTTTCACCTATATCATTCTCCTCACGCTCAAAACCACATTCCTTCACCATTTTTAAGGCCCAACTGGGCTATTGCAACCCTTTGTTCTCCCTTCCCTTTACCACCTCCCCCTCAGAGTTGCTTAGAATTCCATGCTTCTCAGTAACTTTTTGGCCTTTATGATAGTTTGCAACCCCATTCCTGTCTTTTTCCTGTGGATTAGATCTTATTCCTGAGCTCTGTTGTTCATTACCTTCTAGCAAATCTTTCAGCCTCATGAAAATTTCTGGTACTAGTTTCCTCTGGCTATTAACTCTGGCTCTCATTGACTGTGGTGATAACCCAGTAAACAGTGTGGTCCTCATTTGTTCCTCCCTGAGTCCTGAGGACATCCTCATCTATACAATGTTGCAACTCTTTTTATCCCCTCCCCCATCAATGGGAGCAGCAACATCCATATCCCTTCATTCCCCCTAGGGATGTCTGTTAGAAAATCTTCAGCCTCTCCATGTAGTATCCAACCAGAAGGGACCCAAACATACTCGCTTTTGCAATCAAACTTTTCAATATCCCTTAGATAACCAATCCAAATGACTGCCTAATTGTATCCTAGATCCTAGTATTCAACTACCGCATGCAATCAGGGAAAAAGAGATTCCTCATTCTTTCTTATCTACTTTTATCTGTACTCCAAACTCTCTTGCTGTTCTTTCTGTTCTCCCAACCAACTTTTCTTAGCTATGAAGCTCATACCAACTTCGAACTCAACTTCAATATATCACCCAATCTTACAAACTCATCTTGCATGACATGTACATAATTCTCACCAACAATCTTTTCTTTGAGGAGTGCAGGAGAGTCTGGAACCAAGCTAGGACATGTGCCAAAGAAATTCACCCATTTAAACCTACCCAGCCAGTTATGGCTGAGGAAGTCCCCAAAAGGGCCCTATAATGGAGCTAGATTTCCCTGGGGGAATTCTATTTAGGGATAAATAACTTGGACCATTGCAGGTCTCCATAGATTATTCTTCCAGCTGTAAATTATGAAAAAATCCAAATGGTTATCCAGGACAAACATAAAAATCCATCTCAATTGCTAGGCCACCTTAAAAATAGCTTTTTACAATATACCAATCTGAATCCTGAGACCCAGATGGAAAACACCTCCTCATGACATACTTATTTTCCTAGTTTCCCTGATGTTTGGAAAAAATTTAAATGCCTAGAGAAGGTACCCCTGATGTAGTGGCATTTCAATTGTATTTTAACAAATAAAGACTGACTAAAGATCTAAGACTAAAATAATTCTACTGGTCAGCCTTGCAGATCAGATTATGGTTACAAATACCTTTAGTCTCAGTAGTCATAATTACACACACCCTTAATCTCACTAGTCTTAAGGACACGTACCTTTAATCCCAATACTATCAATTAACAGGGATTCAAATGCCATCTGAGTATTGATAATATTAAAGTTCTTCTATGTAGTTCTGATATTTTAGAAAATTGAAGCAGAGGCTATCATTGGTGTTTTTGAGTTTGGCTATTCTGACAGGTGTAAGATGATATCTCAAAGTTGTTTTGATTTGCATTTCCCTGATCGCTAAGGAGGTTGAGCATGACCTTAAGTGCTTTTTAGGCATTCGAAGTTCATCTGTTGTGAATTCTCTGTTCAGTTCAGTACCCCATTTTTTAATTGGGTTAATTAGAGTTTTAGTGTCTAGTTTCTTGAGTTCTTTGTATATATTGGAGGTCAGACCTTTGTCTGTTGAGGGGTTTGTGAAGATCTTCTCCCAGTCAGAGGGTAGCCTTTTTGTCTTACTGACAGTGTCCTTTGCTTTACAGAAGCTTCTCAGTTTCAGTAGGTCCCATTTATTTATTGTTTCTCTTATTGTCTGCGCTCCTGGGGTTCTGCTTTGGAAGTGGTCACCTGTGCCTATATCTTGTAGACTACTTCGCACAGAGGATGTGGAATGAGGGGAACACTCATCAATTGTTGGTGGGAATGCAAACTTGTGCAGCCACTGTGGAAATCAGTGTGGCGGTTTCTCAGGAAACTGGGAGTCAACCTCCCTCAGGACCCAGCAATTCCACTCTTGGGAATATACCCAAGAGATGCCCTATCATACTACAAAAGCATTTGTTCAGCTATGTTCATAGCAGCACTATTTGTAATAGGCAGAACCTGGAAACAACCTAGGTGCCCCTCAATAGAAGAATGGTTAAAAAAGGTGTGGAACATATACACATTAGAGTTTTACTCAGCGGTAAAAAACAATGACATCTTGAATTTTGCATGCAAATGGATGGACATAGAAAACGCTTTACTGAGTGAGGTAAGCCAGACCCAAAAAGAGGAATATGGTATGTATTCACTCATAAGTGGATTCTAACCATAAATAAAGGTCTTTGTGCCTATTATTCGTGATCCTAGAGAAGCTAAATAAGAAGGTGAACCTGATGAAAATCATGTAGCTATCCTTCTGGAGATTGGAAATAGACAAGAGTGCCAGGTAACCTCGGGTGCATGGGGGGTGGGGGGGCTGTTGGAAGGGGAGAGGGTTAGAGAGAAGGGAGTAGGGGAAGAATGGGGAAAGATCGGGGGACTAGGATGGGGGTGAAGGGAGGAAGGATGAATATGGGATTAGGGAAGTATATACCTCAACTAAGGGAGTCATTTTAGGGTTTACAAGAGACTTGATTATAAAGGGGATCCCAGGTCCAAGGAGAGATCCCCAGATTGTTCTCTGGACAGAGGAGAGGGTGCCTGAACCGGCCTTGGCCCACAACCATACTGATGAATATTTTGCATATCACCATAGAACCCTCATCTGGCGATGAATGGAGATGGAGGCGGAGACCTACGTTGGAACACTGGACCTAGCTCCCTAGGTCCAAATGAGAGGCAGAAGGAAAGAGAACGTGAGCAAAGAAGGCAAGAGCAGAGGAAATCTTCATCCGACGTTATATGGCGATACAGACGGAGACCCATATTGGAGCACCGGACTGAGCCCTCCACGGTCCAAATGAGGAGCAGAAAGATGAAGAAAATGAAAAAAGAAATCAGGACCGCGAGGGATGCGAGCACCCACCGACACAAGGGGACTGATATAATGAGAGTTCAACAAGGCCAGTTGGACTGGGACTGAATGAGGACGTGATTCAACCAGATTCTCTGAATGTGGTTGGCCCGGAGCCTTTCTGAAAAGCCATTGACAATGACACTGGGACTTGTTTCCTGTGCATATACTGGATTTTGGCGATCCAGTCTGTTTGGATTCTCACCTTCCCTGGACCTGGAGGGAGGGGGGAGGAACTTGAACTTCCCACAGGGCAGGAAACCCTGACTGCTCTTAGGGATGGAGAGGGAGGAGGAGAGGGAGTGGGGGGAGTGGGAGGGTGTTGGGAGGAGGGGAGGAAATGGAAACTTTTATAATTTAATAAAATAAAATAAAAAAAGAAAATTGAAGCAGAGATAAGTGGCATTGATATATGGCTATCCCCTCCTCTAGACCAAGCATTTTTATTTAAAGGTTTTCTCCAAAATACATAAACTCACCTGATTATGACAAATAAAGAAGAGCAAAACAAGACAAAAGGATTTAAAGGAACTTGTTTTTACTGACTGCTTTCAGTTAAAACCACTCATGTCTCTAGTAAATGATTAGGTGGAAAATGTGAAAGTTTAAATAAATTCTAATGGTCTAAGAAAGTGTTATAAGGTCATCAATAGGAAAGACCATGTAGCAACACCTCCAAGATTCATTTATGGTTCTCAGTTCCTGTATAGGTGCCAGCTGGATTGAGTGATAATTTTTTTTTCTGGGGAGATGGTACATGTGTCTATTTACCCCATATTGGACACTGAAGGTAGATGAAGAAAATTATTTAACCATGTCTAGCTTGATGGATCTGTAGGTTTAGAAGGGTTAGTTACTGTAACTTCCCCAAGCACAGTAGACTGACTCAAGAGCAGCTACATTACCAAAACATAGAGATCAACACAGAGATGATGACTCAAGAAAGGTGCCTTTCTGGAGCCACCTGCACCTTTTTTTAGAGCTCTCCACCAAAAAATCTTCTTTCCTAGCAAGTTTTTATTCCTTCTGCTACTTCAGGAAGGGGGCCTCATGAGTCTTGTAAGTTTGGTAAGGTTCTTGAGTTTTATGTGCTTCTCTTCTCACTTCAGATTGTTTGTGTGTGTGTGTGTGTGTGTGTGTGTGTGTGTGTGTGTGATGGGTGTCAGGGGGAAGATATATTTCAACTTAGAGAAATAGTGACACAACAAAGAACATGTCTTTGATAGTTTTAATTATCAATCTGGAAGACATGTTTTTAAAAGAGTTGTGAAGCAAGTAAGCACCTATTTTCAAGGCTACTTCTTCAGAAGCAAAAATTATATAAATTATACATTTATATATTCAGAATTTATATACTTAAATTATAAGTTTAAAGTAAAAGTAAAAGGACCTTCTTTAACATGACTACATTTGGTGATAACAGGATCTTGAAGATAAGCTATGTTCAAAGTTGTTTTTGTTGGTGGTGTTATTTTTTGAGACAGGGTTTCTCTGTGTAGCTTTGGAACCTATCCTGGAACTCACTTTGTAGACCAGACTGGCCTTGGACTCACAAAGATCCACCTTCCTCTGTCTTGTGAGTGCTAGGATTAAAGACATGCACCACCATTGCCCAGCAATGTTTAAAGTTCATAAATTCAATTGCATCTGTCATTGATTCACAACTGCACTTCACAAGCTTGTACACCTTAAATTTAATGTTATTACACAGATATAATGATTGATGACTGTTTTTATACTTTAGAGTAGTTATACAGAGTTCTTATTATCACCTATAATTTCCCTCATGATGAAAACATTCTCAGAGTGTCCAGTTCTCCTGCTGTTTTGTGAACTAAGAATTTAAAGGTCTGTGTTCATTTTTTTTTCTCTGAGATGTAGTGAAGCACAGGCAGGAACAGCAAATCAAACACAATTACTTGCTTTCCTAATGATGTACTTGGCACATTACCCCATATAAGCCAGGTAATAATTTGAGTCAATGTAATGTCACTTGATGAATAGACTAATTACAGAGGTTCATTTTTGACCTGAGAAGAACTACTGCATTCAAGCTAAAGGCAATAAAAAATTTAAGTCAAGAATTCCTTCTTGAGGATCTGTTTTTCAGGGCTAATAGCAATACAACAAATATATGCTACTGATTGACATCTAAATAGTACTACACAAATTAGTTCACTAATCTTAAATCATGGAAATTTAGTACATACCAATTATTATACAAATACTCACAATACATAAGTTAATAGTAGTAGAAAAAGCCAGTATCATCTAATGGACAAGAGAACAGAAAGTGTGGTTTTATTGATATATCAAAATCAAGGACTTTTAATAGGAGCAAAATCACTAGACAATCTGTTTCTGTGAACTGATGTCACTGAGTGAGAAGTTGTCCAATAGGTTTGCAGAGGAGAAGTAACATCAGGGATGCTGCCTACATCAGCAGGAAAGAAGAAAAATTACAAAAGGTAATGTACAATAATTGGTCAGAAAACAAAAAAGCCAATAAAGTTCTACAAAGAGAAAATCATTTACCATCATCCAATTTGCAATTTTCCCCAGTACACCTTACAAACTATATCTTATACTCATTTCCTATAAAGTTAGTTTATTTTGTCCAATTTTAGTACAAATAAATGTAGAAAATGTATGCATCATTAGCTTAATAGGGAATGCATGGAACTCTTAAATGTAGAACATTTGACATCACACAAAAATGCTTCATATTATATAGGAATTTTATTATGAAAATTGGGTTTGTTTTATTGTCAAGTTAACTAATTGCAATAATGAAATTTAATTCAGACTTTATTCAACATCTTCCATTATCATTACTATTAAAATAATTGATAAAATAATTTTGTTGAATTCTAATAAAGTATATTATGTTAGTCCTCTTTTAGCTACTATAATGAAATACTCAAGGCAAGGTACTTTTATTAAAAGCTATTCTTTTCCAAAAACAAATGCTCATGGGGATGTGGGAGAAAAGGAACCAACATTACTGATGCAGGCATAAATATTATAGACATGATGTCAATCAGTATGGAGGTTTCTCAAAAGTTTGAAAGTATAACTACTCTTAGAAACAGCTATTCTAACTCTGAATGTACAGCTGAAAGGATCTGAGTCAGCACACAGAAGAGACACATACATATTTATGCTGGATGAAAAAATGCTCTTAATAGTCAAACAGAGAAATCAGCTTATGTACCTATCAAGAGATGATTGGATATTTAGCTGTAAATAAAAAATTATGCCGTTTTCAGGAAAATTGATGGAACTGGAATTCATGTCAGCTGAAATAAGCTAGATGCAGAAATACAATTATCATGATTTTTTATGCTGAATCCAGATTTTCAAAACAAATATTAAAATAGAATTGGAGCTACTTTAAAGAGAATAATTTCCAAGAACAAGGGGGAAGTATGGAGTAAAGAGATGGTCCATGTGATACAAGCCTATGAGTGAAAATATAATATAATCCATTGAGCTTTACAGTGAATATATACAAATTAAAAAAAGAGTTTCTTTTAAGAAGAAAAAAATGAATATCTTTATCTTCCTGTTTTGGAAGCTGAAAATCCGAGAACATGTATCTCTCTTCAGGTTCACATTTGGTGAGAGATTAAGGGAAGATGGCTTCATGGTGAGAATATACATGAGGACACAGAGAGCAGACTAACAGAGAGCATGATGTGGGGTGAAGCTCGCCTTATCGCCTCCAATTATGCCACAATTTCCACTTTTACAAGTAAATTGAGGACATTCTTCAATGCCATAAGTCTTTCTTTGGTGAACAAGTCATAACGTGAACATAAAATGCATTGAAAAGTACTACATTGCACAACAATATCCAAATATGACTGTTGTGGATGATGAATGTCAATTTCAATGGTTCATTTCTCTCTCTCTCTCTCTCTCTCTCTCTCTCTCTCTCTCTCTCTCTCACACACACACACACACACAGACACACACACACACACAGTCTACTCTCTGCTAAAGCAAATAAGAATTGCTTGTAAATACTTTTCATTTTTATATAACAAAAATTTTTCCCACTTAACTTGCTGGTTAAAAGATCTCAAAGATTAATTAAAATAATTATGCAATGGTTTGGCTTTGTATCTGTAATTACTGTATTTACAATGCTTCAGGAAACTAAGGGTGATATAGATATGAATAATTTGCTTAGGTATGTATTTGACTTTATTGATATAAATTTAAGGTCAATCTTATATGTACATTTCTGCTCTTAATTAAGGTATTGTGATTATGTAGTTTATTTAAAAATGTAAAGTATAATTAGGAAATATAGGTTGTTAATGGATAATCTTCGATAATAGTCAAGTTTGTAGTCATGTTAGTTAGATTTTCCAGATCTATAGAGATATATTCAGTTAGATAGGCAGTCTTCATATCTTTCAAAGACTACAGAATATGGCATTTAAAATGTTTTAATAACTTAGGGCTTTTTATGACAATGAGACACATCTGCTCCTGGTAGCATCAATCTTCTTCAAGAGGAAGATGGGCATTGAAGTGGCTCCTTATGGAGTTGGTTAGCCATTTGGGCAAGAAACTGCTCTTGTCTGGACTGATGCATAAACTGGACACAAAGAACCCACAGAGAGAGGACTGCTGACCTTGCCTAAAGGTGAGATGATCCTTTGGGGTTCCTGTTTCATGAAAGAGTCTGTGAGACATTCTGCAGGATACAGAAGAAAGTGACTGAACTGTCTTTGAAATTTCCTGCTTCATGAAAAAGTCTGCTGGATTCAATGGGCCTGTAGGCTGAAGATGGATGCCCCAATGGTACAGAAGAACTTTGTGTCACTCTCCAGGAAGTGTGATGTCTCTGTCATTCCTAGAGTTTTGAAAGTTGCTTATTGGGCACTTCTTGTTAACTGAAGTAATACTATATCCTTTTGGAGTCTTTGATAGAGTTGAAGAATAGATAGTTATAGTTTTACTTTAACTAATGATAAAAGAGAAAATAGATATATATATAGTAACTATAACTTGATTGATACCTGTTATATGTAATTTTGCTATGGTAAAGTCTTCCTTTTTGTTTAAACAGAAACAGGGGAAATGGTGTGGGAGGTCCCTCTATATTTGTGTTGCTTCCATTGGTTAAATAAAGAATCTGCCTTGGCCTTTTGATAGGACAGACCTTAGATAGGTGAGGAAAAGAGAAAAGAATTTTGGGAGAAAGAAGACAGGCAGGGAGAGCCGCCATGGAGTTGCCATTGTTAGACATGCTGAATCTTTCCTGGTAAGCCACTACCTCATGGTGATATACAGATTATTGAAAATGGGTTGAATCAAAATGTGAGAGTTAGCCAATAAGAGGCTAGAAATAATAGGCCAGGCAGTGATTTAATTAATATAATTTTTATGTGGTTATTTTGGGGACTAAGCTAGCCTGGTAGTGGGATGCAGCCCACTTCCTCATACAAAATAAGGGTATGATTATTAGTCAAATATATATATTTGACTATATGTGAGTGTATGTAGTTATACATATACATATATCTATATACACATATAAATTCTAATTATTATGTCATGAAAATAATTATTTATACACAAGGAGAAATACAGATGATCTGGCTTAGTTAACAATGGAAGGAAGAATCAATCATGAATCAATGGTCAATAATAATGGATATACAAAAATTTTATAAGGAAATGATAAGTTTAGGGTGACCACCATGGCAATAGCCTGTATTGTTTTAGAGATCTCTAGAACAACCTCAGCCCACTATCTAGGTAAAAGTTTTCAATACCTGTCATTGGGTGTTATTTTCACTACCTATTACATCTGGAAGGAGCATTATCTTCCTCTGTGTAGGAAAACTCCAATTAAATGCTTTTAAACATACACACACACACACACACACACACACACACATACACACACACACACACACACATATGACATATACATGTGAAGCTTAATAATGGTAGGTTGCTATATAGCTTTTCCAAATATGGTTAGTGTTAGTTATCCCTTTTCTACCCATCCATTGTCCTACATTTTTTGTTCATCTCCCCATTTAAACCACCTTCTTTATAAACATAGATTCATATTAATCTACAAATTTATAAATCTATACTATAAATTAGTACAGAGAGAATTCTATAAGCAGTAGATGGGAGATAATGTAGACAAAAGTTTCTTTCCCTTCCTGGTCCCACATTATTATAGCTCTTACAACTTAAATTAATGCATAATCTTTATCTATGTTTAGACACATGGCTTGGCATTTTTTCTCAGTGCAGCATTCTCATCCTGCTTCCTTTAAATCCAGTTTGTGACTCTTTGGTTTTTCTCTTCCCAGAATTATCTTACTCTTGTAGACCTTCCTATATTTCCTGCCTGGCTACTGGCTAATCAGCATTTTATAAAAGCAATATGAGTGGCAAGTCTTTACAGTGTACAAGAAAATTATCCCACAGCAAGTTAACACTAAATTTCAAAACTGGGTAAAGTGCTGTTGAATGCTAAACAATAAGCAAAGTATTTATATCACACTCTTGTTCCTTAAGGATTAAGGAATGTCTTGGAAGAGAGATTAAAAGATTACAATATTCAGAAGTTTGAAAGGCCCAGAAAACAGGGTCTTCAGAGCATGTTGGAGTTGTTGTCCTCCTAACTGACTTCATCTGCAGTTATCAGCACTAGATCAAGCCCATCAATATTTCAATGTGGATGATGGAGTGTTCATGAGCCCCTACACTTGACTGAGGAAGTGAGTATAGTTGATGGTCATTGAATGATGAAGAGTCAGTTTTTAAACAGTTTGGTTCTTTGTAAGTTGGTCATGCTCCAGAGCATAATCCTATACCCAGAATTTTATAAGAAACACAAGTTGGCTATTAAAAGTGAAAAAACAAGATATTAAACTGTGAGGAAAAGTAGAGGAATATATTTGAATTTGGGAAAAGTTTAAGAGAAAATCTGGGGATTAATATGATCAAAATACATTGTATGTCCATGTAAAATTCTCCAAAAAATTTATGAGAATATTATGTTATAGAAAAGAACTAGTAGATGTGATGGTAACTTTTATATTAGAAAGTACTCGGAAATAAATATAAAGTATTATATTTAAAAAGCGTTCTCAGTACGTACAAATGCTCTGTTTCTGATGAATGTCACATGTTTATGAGACTAAGAGAGGAAAATGTTCTTAGATTCAGTTGAGGATATTTTACAGATTAAAGGTTTAATGTAACTAAACTTCCAGTAGAAAGAATCAACAACAATAAAACCAACCCCAACACTAGAGCACATTTGTTAACTCTGAACAGAGACCTTTTCCAAGAAGTGTTGTTGAACTTGTTCATCATAGTAAAACTTGTTCAGAGACGCTATCTTCAGGGAAACTGTACAGTTTTACAACATTCCCAATAAAACCACAAAGAAAAATATAATCACAAATATTTCTTCCCCTTATATCAAGTGTAGAAGTTAAAAGATTCTCAATGTGTTTCCAGGTAAAATAAAGGAGCAAAAATTTAAAAGAGATTTTCTTTTGGAAGGGTGGTGCATGAAAGACTAATCCTTATTTATAAAATATAAATAACTATACAAATCTAACACATTAAGTTTCCAACTAAATTATGCCAAGGCATTATCGTCAGACACTAATATTTGTTTGAAAAATGGGATATTTTTAAGGATAACAATTAAAGGCCATTGAGTAGTTACCATGACAGTTACCAAACAATTATAATCAGGCATGTTATACACTTAAACTCCATTTTAAGAGAAACTCTGGTAGAAAATCATTAGATTTAGCTACCTCTTTGCCAACTGCAATAAAACACACAAAACCATCTACTGATTGGCTAATTTAACAAAAATTATACTTGCAAATAATGAAGGTAAGACCTCAGAAGTATAACAATATTGTCACCAAAAGACTGGCTTCCAACAAAAGACTAAAAAGAAAGTGTAAAATGTGAGAAACTTGCTGCCAACACTGAATGTTCATATATGCATATATGCAAAATATTGTAATGAAAAGTCAGAGAGTCCAGGAAGATTTTAGTTAAATGTTGCTGTAAAAAAAAAAAAAACTAAGTTGAGAACTCAATCTATAGTACTTAGAAATAATAACATATATTCTTTTGGTGGAGAAGGCTAGTTCATTTCCAGATTGCCGTGACTCAAAATAATTACACAGAAACTATATTATTTGCAATACTATTTGACCCATGGCTTAAGCATAATTTTATCTTGGACTTTTATCCTAAACAAACCCATACCCATTAATCTGTATATAACCACATAGCAATGGCTTACCACCATGGTTCCCATGCATTTGACACCTGTGGGCAGCTACATGACTTCCTTCTGACTCTGTCTACTCTCCCTAAATATCTCTTTCAGCCTCACTTTACTCTCTTGAGCCATTGGCCTAAAATGACTTTTTTATTCACCAATGGCAGTAAAACATAGTCACAGTATACATCACCTCCTTTTTTTCTTTTGTCTAAGTAAAGGGATATTTTTAACTTTAACATCACAGGATTATATATAATGAAACAGGTATCAAGCAAGAATTATAGCTACAATATTTATATCTACTTTATCTTTTATCATAACTAAGGGAAACTACCATTATAACTATTTTCAACTCCATCAAATACTCCAGAAGGATATAATATTACCTAAGTAAACAAGAAATGCATTGTAAGCAACTTCCAAGATTCTAGAATTGACAGAGATATCTTGCTACCTGGATAGTCACCCAAAGGTCTTCTGTAACATTACTGATACCCATCTTGTGTCTATTGCCTCATCATAGTATCTAGAAAACTTTTTCATGAATCAGGGAATTTTAAAGACAGTTCCACCTATATTGGCAGTTTGTTTGTCACATTTTTCTGTGTCCTAGAGAATGTTCGACAGACTATTTTATGAAGCATGAACATCGAAGAACTGTCTCACCTTTAAGCAAGTTTAGCAGTCATCTCTCTGTGGGTCCTGCATGTCCAGTTCACACAGCATAACATTAAACAGTCCAGACAAAAGCAGTGTCTGGCCACAATGGCCAGCAAACTCCATAAGGAGCCTCTTCAGTGCCCATCATCCTCTTGAAATAGATTGGTACTTCCAGAAGTAGATGTGTCTCATTGTCATAAAAAATTCTTAGTTTTTAAAATATTTTAAATGCCATATTCCATAAATCTTTGAAAGGTTTGAAGATTATCTATCTAACTGAAATATATCTCTATATATCTACAAAACCTAACAAACATGACTATAAACTTGACTTTTATAGATGATTATCTATTAACCTTTATTTTTAATTATACATTACATTTTTAAATGAGCTTCACAATCACAATACCTTAATCAAAGCATATATATATATATATATATATATATATAAAACAAAATTGACCTTAAATTTGTAGCAACAAATCAAGGTCCATACCATACAAATCTCTACTGCATGTCCCCCTTTATAATGTAAACTACCATTTACAAGCAAAATTTGGGGAATGTTTTGTCTCTTTAAAGGCTTTGTTTTATTTTTTAAAAGAAACTTTTCCCTTTTTATAATTCTATATACCCTTTTTTTCAAGCCTATATTCATTTATCTAACATTGCGACTCATTTAGAGTTTTTTTTTTAAATCTGAATATGTCTTTATTGAGTATCTGTAATTTTTTTTTGACCAGGACCACTTCTTAAAATGTAAAATGGCATTGCTAGGACTAAGTCTGCTTTTACTTTGGTTCTGCCCAGTCGAACATGGCAGAGGTTCATTTACTACCTGTGTAAATGAACTGCCTCTGAGAATGTTGGATGGGAGCCATGCTCGCTGACTCAACTCTGATAACCAATTGATTCATATTGTCACTATTTTGAAACTGTGCAGGGCTTTTTGTTACCATTGAGTTAAAAAGGCCTCTTTTAAAGGAATTATGTCTCTGCTTGCTTCTAGTAAACAGAGCCCACCTGAGAAAATGTTGCTACTGAAAAGCCATGTTTAACTCTGTTTTTCTGGGGTCTAGAATCTCTTTTAAGCATTTTTAGGTTTTACATAAATTTAGTCAGCCCCATGTTTGGTGCCAATTGTTGACAGAGACCACTAGTTTATTTCCTGATCTTCTTGAGTTGAAATAATCACAGAGAAACTAAACTAGTTGCAATAATATTTGGCCAATAGCTTAAGCATAGTTTTAGCTAGCACTTATATCCTAAACTAACCCATCTTCAATAAACTGTGTATTTCCGTGTGGCTTACCAACAATACATTTGTTCTGAGAATCCTAGGGCATAACTTGTTTTCTAGCTTTTGGTAGTTTCTAAAAATATATCACATCTCTTGACTAATGGCTTTTTCTTCTATATTCAGTGCAAGAAGCAAAGTATCCATGTCTTCCTTATTCATAACACCTTTTCTCTGACATTACTTCGTTCTTCTATCAGTTTTATTAACCCATGTGTTTCTATTGAACTCAACCACATCATTCAGGAAAATTTCCCATTGCTTAGGCCCTTAATCACATATCACACAATAAAAGTCCCTTTCCTGTCTAAGGTAACATATTCATACATTTTAAAATTAGGACATGGATGCAGTTGCTGGAGGCAAGCATGATGTCCTTCCCATTAACACTGGGGAAGTAAAAGAACATGGTTCTAAAAGAAAATACTTACTGAAGGCTTCTGATCCATAAAAGCACCAAACTCAAAGACAAAATTATTTCAAAATTTTAAAAGATGTTTTAACATGAAAGAATCATAGAATTCGTACCTAGTGGCAACAATGCCAGTTACAAATAGTACTTCTTTGGTGAAACGAATCTAGCTCTGAAGATACAAATGTATGATTAAAGAATTTCTCAGGATGACCAAAGATATCATGAATCTGTTTTTAGAACAGGAAATAAAAGTATGCACTAGAAATCTATGATAATAGTTTGCAATGCTAGAAACTATTACACAATTAAATTAATTGACATCTACAAGCAAAGAGTTATTATTATCATCATATTTCCTGAATGGTTACTGCAGAGAATCACTGAGGTAAAAGCTTAGCTGATAAATCTCTTTGCCTGGCCCTTAACTCCTCTGTTTTTTTTCTCTTTCTGTTTATCTACTTTCTTCTTCTACCTTCCTTCATAAGACTCCAGAAATTATAACCCAGGTGAAGATTTAGGTTTATCAGCTCATTGCTTCCAAGGCATGGGCACTATTTTTTTTCCCTTGCCTTGGAAGCTTTATTGTGTCACAGTCTGTTACACAGTATACACCTTTGCCCAAACAGCTTTACTTACCAATGTTCATTGCAACGAACATTGAACTGGTTTGAGGCCTCTAGCTTGTGCTAGCAAACTTTAATACTGGATCCCCACTGGAACTCCTGCCAGATGTCCTGTGTCATGGAGATCCCTCGGCTTTGGTTGTTTATGTATGAAATTCTTAGGACTCCCACAAAAGAAAAGCACATGTGTTTTTCTTTGTTTATTTAACTAGTGATCTTCATATTTTGTTATCATATTAAAAAGCAAGAAAATAAACAAAACATTTGATTATACTTATCACACAAGTACTAGGTACAGATGGTATATGATTATATATAACTAGAAAAATGACAGGAAAGCAGGATTGAAGAAGGGAGAGAAGACAAAATCAAAAAGGGAAGAAAAGAATTTATTCAAATCCTGTCAATCATTAATAGTAACCATTAACATTAATCTGTACATCTTTTATGTAGTTTATGAGTATTTTTTAAATAAAAAGATTACTTCTTACTGTTTTCTTATTGCATGAATTCTAATTGGTCTTAATAATATAGCTAGTGTCAGACATTTGGGGATGAAAGCTGAAAACCCAGAGAAGCAAGGCAGCCAGCACTAGAGTTCATACCTCTATGAAATCCTCAGACTGAAATGGGTAAGATCTGGTTTCCACAAATACTCAAACTGAATGCCTTGAGTTCCCTTCTCCTCCTGCCTTATATTCCTCTCTCTGCCCAGCCATATCCCTTTCAGTCTCCACCTTTCTAGTGCTAGAATTAAAGGTGTGTGACTCCCAAGTATTGAGATTAAAGATGTGAGCCATCACCATCTGGTTCTGTTTCTCTCCTAGACTTGATCAATCTTGCGTAGCCCATGATGGCCTTGAAATCACAGAGATCTGTCATCTTCTGCCTACCAAGTGCTGGGATTAAAGGTGTTTTCCACCAAGTGCCTGTCTTTTATGGTTAACTAGTGGCTTAGCACTGCACTCTGATATTCACACAAACTTTATTTCTTGGATCACAAGCAGTGTATTGCCACATTTCCCCTTTTGTCCAAAATAAAAACAGTTATAACTAACATAAGAAAAACTATATACAATAAGCACAATAACTATATACAACATTTACAGGCATTAAATATATCAACAATCTCTAGTTCATTTATATTTGATGAATTCAGAGAAAATATTTCATTATCTATCCTATCTTAGTGAGTATAAGGTATTGTACCTAATTAACTTTTTTTTAAGTAAATTTTATTAAATTATAAAAGTTTCCATTTCCGCCCTCCCTCCCAACACCCTCCCACTTCCCCCACACCCCCTCCTCCTCCCTCTTCATCCCCCAGGGCACTCAGGGTTTCCTGCCCTGTGGGAAGTTCCAGTTCCTTCCCCCTCCCTCCAGGTCCAGGAAGGTGAGTGTCCAAACAGACTGGATCCCCAAAATCCAGTATATGTAGAGGAAACAGGTCCCAGTGTCATAGTCAATGGCTTTTCAGAAAGACTTCGGGCCAGCCACAGTCATAGAATCCGGCCAAATTCCGAGAATCTGGTTAGATCACATCCTCGTTCAGTCCCAGTCCAACTGGCCTTGGTAAACTCTCATCAGATCCGTTCCCTTGTATCAGTGGGTGATAGCATCCCTCGCAGTACTGATTTCGTTTTTCATGTTCTTCCTCCTTCTGCTCCTCATTTGGACCTCGGGGGGCTCAGTCCGGTGCTCCAATGTGGGTCTCCGACTGTATCGCCTTCCTTCGCCAGATGAAGGATCTATGGTGATAAGCAAACTATACATCAGTATGGTCATGGGCCACGGCCGATTCAGGCACCCTCTCCTCTGTCCAGAGAGCAATCTGGGGGATCTCTCCTTGGACCTGGGATCCCATATATAATCAAGTCTCCTGTAAACCCTAAAATGGCTCCCTTAGTTGAAATATATTCTTCCCTGATCTCATATTCATCCTTCCTCCCCTCCCCCATCCCAGGCCACCAAGCTTTCCCTGTTCCTCCCCTACTCCCTTCTCTCTGACCCTCTCCCCTTCCATCGACCCTCCCACCCACCCCCCATGCACCCGAGGTTACCTGGGACTCTTGTCTATTTCCTACCTCCTGGTGGATAGCTAAATAATCTTCATCAGGTTCATCTTCTTATTTAGCTTCTCTAGGATCACGAATAATAGGCTCAAAGACCTTTAATTATGGTTAGAATCCATTTATGAGTGAATACATACCGTATTCCTCTTTTTGGGTTTGGCTTACCTCACTCAGTAAAGTGTTTTCTATTTCCATCCATTTGCATGCAAAATTCAAGATGTCATTGTTTTTTACCGCTGAGTAAAACTCTAATGTGTATATGTTCCACACCTTTTTTAACCATTCTTCTATTGAGGGGCACCTAGGCTGTTTCCAGGTTCTGGCTATTACAAATAGTGCTGCTATGAACATAGTAGAACAAATGCTTTTGTAGTATGTTAGGGAATCTTTAGGGTATATTCCCAAGAGTGGAATTGCTGGGTCCTGAGGTAGGTTGACCTCCAGTTTCCTGAGCAACCGCCACACTGATTTCCACAGTGGCTGCACGAGTTTGCATTCCCACCAACAATGGATGAGTGTTCCCCTCACCCCACATCCTCTCCAGCATAGGCTATCGTTGGTGTTTTTGACTTTAGCTATTCTGACAGGTGTAAGATGGTAACTCAAAGTTGTTTTGATTTGCATTTCCCTGATCGCTAAGGAGGTTGAGCATGACCTTAAGTGTCTTCTGGCCATTCGAAGTTCATCTGTTGTGAATTCTCTGGCATGGGCACTATTTAACCATGGCTTCAACTGAGAATTATTACAAAACTGTCTGTGCAATTCTCAGTCCTTACTTCTTAAAAAATTGTCCCATTTCAAGTCACACAATTGCCAATAAAGTTATTCTTATAAGAAGCAATAACCTTTTCATCATGTTCTAAATTTGCTCTTTAAAAAAGCTAAAGTATAATGTCCATTGTAGCACAAATAATGAAAACTCAGAAACAGATATTGGGGTTTAAGTTGAAGATCAGAAAAACAAAGTATTCAACCACTAGAGAAACTCTTTCCTTCTATCAAATCTTCAGTCTGAAAGCACAAGATCCTGTCTCCATGAATCCTCAGACTCCACACTTCACTGAGTTCCTATCTTTTCCCATTTATATTCCTCTCTCTGCCCAACCATATCATTCTGTCTCTACCTCCCTAGTGCTAGGATTAAAAATGTGTGGCTCCCAAACACTGGCAGTAAAACTGTGAGTCACCACCACCTAAATTTTTTTCTGGATAAATCTTGTATAGCTCAGAGTAGCTTTGAACTGACAAAGATCTGTTTGCCTCTGTCTCCTGAGTCCTGGGACTAAAGGTTTTTGCCACAACTCTTTGACCTTTATGGTTGATTAGTGTGGCTGCTGTTCCCTCTGATCTTCAGGCAAACTTTATTTATTAAAACACAAATAATAATAGCACTATATTTCCCCTCTTTTGTCTAAAATTAAAAGGCTATAACTAATAAAAGAAAAACTATGTACAATAAATATAAAAATCATATAAAATATATACAGACAATAAATACATAAACAATGTCTAATTCATTTGCATTTGACAAATTCAGAGAAAATACTGCATTATCTATCCTATATGGTGAGTTCAAATTCTTGACCTAATTTACTTTATATCATAACTTGTTTTCTGCATTTGGTAAACAGAGAAAACTGCAACTGTAACTATCTAGTCTTCAACTCCCTTAGAGCTCCAAGAAGGCAACAATTTGAACTGAGTAAGCAAGAAGTGCAACCAAGCAGCTTCCAAATAATGTGAGGAATGAAACAGTTGGATGCCTGGACAGTCACCCAAAGTTTCTCTGCAACTTTGGGGCATCCAACATTGGCCTATATGCCTATGATATTAAACAGACTTTTCTGTGAAGCAGGATATCCTGAAGGGTTGTCCTACCTTGTCTTGAAAATGATTGGCAGCCATTCTTTTTTCCGTCTTGCTTGTTCAATTAGGACAGCATATTGTCAACAGTCAAGGCAAGAACATTTTCTTGCCTAGTGGCTTACTTTTGTTGCAAAGAAAGTAAATTCCATTTGGAGAATTTCAGATGCCAATTATCTTCTCTAAAGTAGATTGGTTCTGCCAAGAGCATTGTTATTAAAATGAATTTATGTTAAAAAAAAACATCTTAAAGGCCATATTCTGTAGATTTCTGAAGTGCTTGAAAATGACCTGTCTATCTAAAATATATCTTTCCTTGATCTTGAAAACATACTTAAAGTGACTACAAATTTGAATGCAATATGTGATTAATTACTAACCTGCATTTTCTTATTACCATAAACAGTTGGTAATAATAATTTTCAAGTACTAGAATTATGAATAACATTGTTAAATAAGTTGTATAGGTACAATACCTTGAACAAAAGTAGAAATGTATGCATAGTATGTTATAAAAAATTAGCCATGAATTTAAATCAATATACAAATTTGTTTATAATATACAAAAGTCCAATCCGATGTAAAACTTTAAAACTAGGTAGTTGCTTTCTTAAACCATTATCCTTTTATGCTATTTTTTAAAAGTAATTTTATTAAATTATAAAAGTTTCCATTTCCGCCCCTCCTCCCAACACCCTCCCACTTCCCCCACTCTCTCTCCTCCTCCCTCTTCGACCCTAAGGGCAGTCAGGGTTTCCTGCCCTGTGGGAAGTTCAAGTTCCTCCCCCCTCCCTCCAGGTCCAGGAAGGTGAGAATCCAAACGGACTGGATCCCCAAAATCCAGTATATGCAGAGGAAACAAGTCCCAGTGTCATTGTCAATGGCTTTTCAGAAATACTCTGGGCCAGCCACATTCAGAGAATCCGGCCACATTCAGAGAATCTGGTTGGATCACGTCCTCATTCAGTCCCAGTCCAACTGGCCTTGGTAAACTCTCATTAGATCCGACCCCTTATATCAGTGGGTGATAGCATCCCTCGCAGTTCTTATTTTCTTTTTCATTTTCTTCGTCGTTCTGCTTCTCATTTGGACCTTGGGGGGCTCAGTCCGGTGCTCCAATGTGGGTCTCCGTCTGTATTGCCATCCTTTGCCAGATGAAGGATCTATGGTGATAAGCAAAATAGTCATTTGTATGGTTATGGGCCAAGGCTGGTTCAGGCACCCTCTCCTCTGTCCAGAGAACAATCTGGGGATCTCTCCTTGGACCTGGGATCCCATATATAATCAAGTCTCCTGTAAACCTTAAAATGACTCCCTTTGTTGAAATATATTCTTCCCTGATCCCATATTCATCCTCCTCCCTCTCCCCCCATCCCAGTCCACCGAGCTTTCCCCATTCCTCCCCTACTCCCTTCTCTCTAACCCTCTCCCCTTCCCCCTTCTCTCTAACCCTCTCCCCTTCCAACAACCCTCCCACCCCCCTCCCCCATGCACCCGAGGTTACCTGGCACTCTTGTCTATTTCCTACCTCCTGGCGGATAGCTAAATAATCTTCATCAGGTTCATCTTCTTATTTAGCTTCTCTAGGATCACGAATAGTAGGCTCAAAGACCTTTAATTATGGTTAGAATCCACTTATGAGTGAATACATACCGTGTTCCTCTTTTTGGGTCTGGCTTACCTCACTCAGTAAAGCGTTTTCTATGTCCATCCATTTGCATGCAAAATTCACGATGTCATTGTTTTTTACCGCTGAGTAAAACTCTAATGTGTGTATGTTCCACACCTTTTTTAACCATTCTTCTATTGAGGGGCACTTAGGTTGTTTCCAGGTTCTGGCTATTACAAATAGTGCTGCTATGAACATAGTTGAACAAATGCTATTGTAGTATGTTAGGGAATCTCTAGGGTATATTCCCAAGAGTGGAATTGCTGGGTCCTGAGGGAGGTTGACTCCCAGTTTCCTAAGAAACCGCCACACTGATTTCCACAGTGGCTGCACAAGTTTGCATTCCCACCAACAATTGATGAGTGTTCCCCTCATTCCACATCCTCTCCAGCACAGGCTATCATAGGTGTTTTTGAGTTTGGCTATTCTGACAGGTGTAAGATGATATCTCAAAGTTGTTTTGATTTGCATTTCCCTGATCGCTAAGGAGGTTGAGCATGACCTTAAGTGCCTTCTGGCCATTCGAAGTTCATCTGTTGTGAATTCTCTGTTCAGATCATTACCCCATTTTTTAATTGGGTTAATTAGGGTTTTAGTGTCTAGTTTCTTGAGTTCTTTGTATATTTTGGAGATCAGACCTTTGTCTGATGAGGGATTTGTGAAGATCTTCTTCCAGTTGGAAGGTAGCCTTTTTGTATTACTGACAGTGTCCTTTGCTTTACAGAAGCTTCTCAGTTTCAGTAGGTCCCATTTATTCATTGTTTCTCTTATTGTCTGCACTCCTGGGGTTCTGCTTAGGAAGTGGTCTCCTGTGCCTATATCTTGTAGACTACTTTCCACTTTCTCTTCTATCAGGTTCAAAGTGGTCAGATTAATGTTGATGTCTTTAATCCATTTGCACCTGAGTTTTGTGCATGGTGATAGATATGGATCTAATTTCATTCTTCTACAGGTTGACATCCAGTTATGCCAGCACCATTTGTTAAAGATGTTATCCTTCTTCCATTGTATACCTTTAGCTCCCTTGTCAAAAATCAGTTGTTCATAAGTTTGTGGTTTAATACCTGGGTCTTCTATTCGATTCCATAGGTCGACTTCTCTGTTGTTATGCCAATACCAAGCTGTTTTCAACACTGTTGCTCTGTAATAGAGTTTGAAGTCAGGAATGGTAATGCCTCCAGAAGTTCCTTTATTGTATAAGATTGTTTTGGCTATCCTGGGTTTTTTGTTTTTCCATATAAACTTGATTATTGTTCTCTCAAAGTCTGTGAAGAAGTTTGGTGGAATTTTGATGGGAATTGCTTTGAATCTACAGATTGCTTTTGGTAGAATTGCCATTTTTACTATGCTGATTCTCCCAATCCAAGAACAGGGGAGGTCTTTCCATTTTCTGGTATCTTCCTCAATTACTTTCTTCAAGGACTTAAAGTTCTTGTCAAATAGGTATTTCACTTCCTTGGTTAGAGTTACCCCAAGATATTTTATGCTATTTGTGGCTATCACGAAAGGTGATGTTTCTCTGATTTCCCTCTCTCCTTTTTTTGTCCTTTGTGTATAGGAGGGCAACCGATTTTTTGGAGTTGATCTTGTATCCTGCCACATTACTAAAGGTGTTTATCAACTGTAGGAGTTCTTTGGTAGAGTTTTTGGGGTTGCTTATGTACACTATCATATCGCCTGTAAATAACGAAAGTTTAACTTCATCCTTTCAAATTCGAATCCCCTTGATGCTTTTATGTTGTCTTATTGCTATTGCTAGAACTTCAAGCACTATATTGAAGAGGTATGGAGAGAGTGGACAGCCTTGTCGTGTTCCTGATTTTAGTGGAATAGGTTTGAGTTTCTCTCCGTTCAATTTGATGTTAGCTATCGGCTTGCTATATATTGCTTTTATTATATTCAGGTATGATCCTCGTAAACACAGTCTCTCCAACACCCTTATCATAAAGGGGTGTTGAATTTTGTCAAATGCTTTTTCAGCATCCAATGAAATGATCATATGGTTTTTTTCTTTCAGTTTATTTATATGATAGATTACATTGATAGATTTGCATATGTTGAACCAACCCTGCATCTCTGGGATGAAGCCCACTTGATCGTAATGGATGATTTTTCTAATGTATTCTTGGATTCGGTTTGCCAGTATTTTATTGAGTATTTTTGCGTCAATGTTCATGAGTGAGATTGGTCTGTAATTCTCTTTCTTGGTTGTGTCTTTGTGTGGTTTTAGTATCAGAGTAACTGTAGCTTCATAAAAAGAGTTTGGCACTGATTCTTCTGTTTCTATATTGTGAAATACATTAAGGAGTATAGGTGTTAGCTCTTCCTGGAAGTTCTGGTAGAATTCTGCATTGAAACCATCTGGTCCTGGACTTCTTTTGGTAGGGAGATTTTTGATAACAGCTTCCAATTCTTCACGACTGACAGGTCTATTTAGATAGTTCACCTGTTCTTGCTTCAACTTTGGTATATGGTACTTATCTAAAAAAATGTCCATTTCTCCAACTTTGTGGCATATAAGTTTTCGTAGTAAGATCTAATGAGTCTCTGAATGTCCTCTGTGTCTGTGGTTATGTCCCCCTTTTCATTTCTGATCTTATGAATTTGCATGTTCTCTCTCTGCTGTTTGATCAATTTGGATAGGGGTTTGTCAATCTTGTTGATTTTCTCTAAGCACCAGCTTTTTGATTCATTGATTCTTTGGATTGTTTTCTGTGTTTCTATTTTGTTCATTTCAGCCCTCAGTTTGATTATTTCCAGTCTTCTAGACTTCCTGGGTGTATCAGCTTCTTTCTTTTTCTAGAGCTTTCAAGTGTGCTGTTAAGTCTCCAATGTGTGTTTTCTCCGTTTGCTTTAATTGGGCACTTAGTGCTATGAACTTTCCTCTTAGCACTGCTTTCATAGTGTCCCATAGGTTTGAGTATGTTGTGTCTTTATTTTCATTAAATTCAAGGAAGACTTTAATTTCTTTCTTTATTTCTTTCTTGACCCAGGGGTGATTCAGTAGTTGACTGTTCAACTTCCATGAATTTGTTGGCTTCCTGGGGGTAGCACTGTTGTTGAATTCTAACTTTAATCCATGGGGGCCTGACAAGACACAGGTGGTTACTGATTTTTTTTGTATCTGTGGAAGTTTGCTTTATTACCCAGTATGTGGTCAATTTTCGAGAAGGTTCCATGAACTGCAGAGAAGAAGGTATATTCTTTCCTATTTGGGTGGAATGTTCTATAGATATCTGTTAAGTCCATTTGATTCAATACCTCCAATAATTCTCTTATATCTCTGCTAGGTTTCTGTCTGATTGACCTGTCCATTGGTGAGAGTGGAGTGTTGAAGTCTCCTACTATTAGTGTCTGTGGATTGATGACTTCCTTGAGTTCTAGAAGTGTTTCTTTTACATAAGTAGGAGGCTTTATATTAGGGGCATAGATATTCAGGATTGAGACTTCTTCCTGATGAATTGTTCCTGTTATGAGTATAAAATGTCCGTCTCCATCTCTTCTGATTGATTTTAGTTTGAAGTCAATTTTGTTGGAAATTAGAATGGCTACACCTGCTTGTTTCTTAGGTCCGTTTGCTTGAAAAGCCTTTTCCCAACCCTTTACTCTGAGTAGATGTCTGTCTTTGTGGTTGAGGTGTGTTTCTTGTAAACAGCACAATGTTGGATCCTGTTTTGGTATCCAATCTCTTAGTCTGTGCCTTATTATAGGTGAATTGAGTCCATTAATATTAAGTGATATTAATAACCAGTGGTTGTTGACTCCGGTTATTATTATTTTTTGTTTGTTTGTTTAATAGAGTTTGTATGTGTCCCTTCTTTGAGTTAAGCTCGTGAAGGGTCGCTAGATGTCTGAGTTATTGTAGGCAGTGTTGGCAATGTTGGATTCCTTGGGTTGTGATTTTCCTTCTATTACTTTCTGTAATGCTGGGTTTGTGGCTACGAATTGTTTAAATTTGTTCTTATCCTGGAATATTTTGTTTTCTCCATTGATAGTGAATGATAGCTTGGCTGGGTATAGTAGTCTGGGTTTGCATCCATGGTCTCTTAGTTTCTGCAATACCTCTATCCAGTACCTTCTGGGTTTCATGGTTTCCATAGAGAAGTCTGGTGTAAGTCTGATAGGTTTACCTTTATAAGGTACTTGACCTTTTTCCTTTGCAGCTCTTAATATTCTTTCTTTAATCTGTATGTTTTGTGTTTTGATTATTATATGGCGAGGGGATTTTTTTTTTTGATCAAGTCTATTAGGTGTTCTGTATGCTTCTTGAACCTTCATAGGAATATCATTCTTTAGGTTGGGAAAGTTTTCTTCTATAATTTTGTTGAATATATTTTCTGGGCCTTTGATCTGCAATTCTCCTTCTTCAATCCCTATTATTCTTAGATTTGATTTTTTTTATTGTGTCCCAGATTTCTTGAATGTTTTGTGATGAGAATTTGTTGGATTTGCTGTTTTCTTTGATCTGAGCATTTATTTTCTCTATGGTATCTTCAGACTCTGAGATTCGTTCTTCCATCTCTTGTATCCTATTGGTTATTCTTGATTCTGTAGTCTCTGTTCGTTTACCTAGATTTTCCATATCCAGCTGGCCCTCATTTTGTGTTTTCTTCATTGCCTCCATTTCAGTTTTCAATTCTTGAACTGTTTTCATTACCTGTTTGATTGTTTTCTCTTGGTTTCCCAGTGTATCATTCATGGATTTACTCATTTCTTCAAACTTTTTGTTATACTTCTCATCCATTTCTTTACTCTTTTCTACAATCCATTTGTTGTACTTCTCATCCAGTTCTTTAAGGGAATTATTCATATCCTGTTTAAGGGACTCTATTGCTTTCATCATGGCATTTTTTTCCAGTTCTTCTGAATTAAGAGGTTCAAGTCCTTCTATTGTAGGGTCATTGGGATCTGGTGATTTCATGTTGTTTTTTAGATCGTTGGAGGAGTTCTTGCCTTGGCGTCTGCCCATCTCTTCCTTCAACTGCTCTATATTGGATCTTCTGGTACCAGGTCAGGTTCCCTTGTTGGGCAGGGACTTCACTGACAGAAGGTCTACCTTTCCTCAGGCAGTCTATTGAAACACAGGCACTCCCTCCTGCCGGGTTGCACTCACAGCCCCGGCCCAGCTAAAGGGAGCTGCTCTGGGGAGATCTTGTGGCCCCAGGGGGAAGTGGGGAAGAGAGGAAGGTGTACCTGGATGAAGGCTGGGATGGGATTCAGGAGAGCTCCGCAGGGTGGAGCCACCACTGCAGGGCGACCAGAAAGTCGAGGGGGGCGGGGAAAGTCTGAATTCCTCTTAGCCAAAGCCCTCGGGCCAGGAGCAAACTCACTCCTCCTCCAATGGATGTCTGCTAGAAGATCACTGTCTCTTGCTGGCCAGCAATGTGGCTGAGCTGATTCAGGGCCTGTCTGTCAGGCAGGGTCTCAAAGCACAGGAACTGCCCCTGCCCGGCTGAGTCCACAGCCCAGGCTCAGAGTGCCAGAGAGCAGCTCTGGGGAGATCTTGTGGCCCCAGGGGGAAGGGAGAAAGAGAGGAAGGTGAACCTGGATGAAGGCTGGGATGGGATTCAGGAGAGCTCCGCAGGGTGTAGCCACCACTGCAGGGCGACCAGAAGGTCGAGGGCCCTTTTATGCTGTTATATCTATATCACCCCTTTTCCTTTTCAAAATAAGAGCCGTGAATCAAATTTCCTTTATTTAGCATTTTTTCCTGACCATTTCCAATAAAAACTTGTAACCAATCTCCCTAAATGATGACAAATATCCATAACCAAATGAAAGACCAAAAACCATACATCCTACCTCTCGGAAAAGTGGGCATCATGTTCTTAAATTTACTTCCTGATGGTTGAGTGTAAGAGCACATTTAGGGGATTCTGGAAAAAAAAAACATGAATTAATTGTCAAGTCCTATGAGAGGTAGTTCTATTGTTTGTTGTCCAGTCTCTGCCTAGTGGTAAAGTGTAGGGCTTCTCTGAAGTCCTGGTGAGAGTAGTCTATTAGGCTTGATCATCTCAGCTAGCCAGCTCAAAATGTTC
The DNA here is from genome assembly GCF_982192425.1 of Myodes glareolus. Lineage (NCBI taxonomy): Eukaryota > Metazoa > Chordata > Mammalia > Rodentia > Cricetidae > Myodes > Myodes glareolus. The sequence goes on along the minus strand of NC_142028.1, from coordinate 119,345,619 downwards.
TCAGTAGTATGTAACCCAAAGCTTATCTTTAGGCGGTGATTTTTAAGCTTAGTGGTATTATAATAGTCCTGGATGAATCATTGTTGTGGGGCCCCATCCTCCTGTTGGAGATTTCAATGCTTGCTGTTAGGCATGCTCATGGTTCATTTGCAGAAAACTGATAGAGACTCAAACCCAAAATAATGTACAGAAAGGTAGATGAAACATTTTTCTAGAATTAATTTGATCATTAATAAAATGACAAAAATTTTAAACTATATATGTATATAAATAAACTATATATTGTGTACATATGTACACATATACATATGTACATATTATGTACATTATGTACATATATACATAATGTATATATGGTCTTATAAATTTTAGATCTAAAAAAACTTATTTTATAAGCAAAGGATTATGAGATTAGTGGCAAAAAAATAGTTCTTAAATTTTTGTTTCTTTTTCTGTCCCATATCAGGTGGCTCTTGTGACATGAGTTAGAAATTTGGGATTTTATTTAAACAAGCATGGTTGGGTTTGGAGAAGGAGAGAGCCACACTCCAACTCCAAAGCCAGCTTTAATCTTTAGCTGTAGGGCTACTAAACGACCAATATATCTACAGAGAATAGTAGAAACAAACATTTGGGAAAAATTATGAAATTTTATCCTGTGGGAAATGAAATATACCAATGGATAAATTTGTTATTTTCCTTATGTTGCTTTTGTTCAGCGGTCTTTGAATTTCTTCAGTGTATGCCTTTATTCTCCTGAAAGTACAAAAACAAAAGCCTTCCCCAACACTAAATTTGGAAATATTCTCTTTTGGCAAGGTATTTATGTTTAAATAAAAAGCATTTGTTAGTTTTTTAGGTTAGTTTAGATTAAATGGTCATGGTGTTTTATGAATTATTATCTTTTTTAAATAAGAAAAAACGGTTTCATTTACTTAGAAACATATGCTAGAGCATTCTCTCTCATATTTGTAAGGTACCCAGGATGACAATAACTTCTAGCAAATGTGTTATTACTGAATCAGCCTTTTCCAAATTCAAAGCAGTTGCCCATTGAAAACCTGAATATGTGTCAATATTGTGCCATACATATTTTACTTTTCCAAATTCGACAAAATGGAACACACCCATCTGCCAGATTTCACTCGTTTGAGTATCGCTTGGGTTCTTTCTTGCAGGTAGTGGTGATTGGTTGTATAACAAACAAGTAGAATATTTTCTTATTATTTTCTTGGCTTTTTGTTACATGATGGAAAAGTCTTTTTTAAACCTTTGCTATTGACACGATGTTTTTAATTTATAAAATTCTGAGACTTGTAGCACATTTCCACTTAATAATTGATTGAGATTTCTGCATTACTTTATCTAGGGACCTGAAAGACCCATATGGGATCAGATGTGTGTTATGTATATGGGGTGAGTCCTTTTTCTGATTGTATCTTGTAATTGAATAAATAATAGTAAGTTCATATTCATCTGATATAAATTGAGAGCTTTCAATATGCAAAACAACTCTTTTTGCATATTACAAATTATTAACGATGATGAGAGATCCTTTAATCTTCTATATGAGACTAGCATATAATTCTCAATTTTAGACAGAATCATAAGGGCTTTGAATCACTTTATTTAAATTTTCTGATTTAAATCTGCCCTTCCTGATTTATTTACATCAGTAAAGAATGTGGAGTTCCATTTATTGGTGTGTCCTATACAGTGCAAGGAAGCATCCAGCTAGTTCTTTTTATAAGTTGAACTATCTTGCTTCTGGGAAAGTTCTTGTTAATCTCTCAAAAAATTGCTACAAGCTTTTTACCTGGGTTTCCTTTTTGCCATAATTTGAGAATTTCATCATTATTAAAAGATACTATAATTTCTGAGGAGTCTCTTTCTGCTAATTGACAAGTCTCAATTTTCCTTTTAGTTATTAATTCAGTGACTTTTTCCATATAAGTTTTATATTTTTACTATGTTTATGTGATAGAAAGATCTATTTTAAGATACTATCTTCCCTCTGCATTAAAATTTCTGTAGGGTAATGTTTAGAAGGTAATGTGACCAGAATGCAGTTAAAATTCAGATACACACCATCCAAATGTGCGATTTATAATTTCTCTTCAATCAAAACCTCTCATAGCTTTAGCTGATAGTTTCCTGGGACTATTAAGTTCTTGGCACCTTTTAAAGATTTGTTTAAATTAATCAGTTCATCAGGTTTTATCCGAATAATGGGCCATAGATGGGAAATATCTCCCAGTAATCTTTGAAAGTCATTAAGACTCTACAATCAGTCTCTCCCAATTTGCAGCTTTTGTGGTCAAAATTTTGTAAATTAATATAATCTTCTCTTTGTATTTTTTTAGGATCAATTTGTAATCCCCAACAAGGCTAATTTTTCTTTACTTCTTCAAGCATTTTTTCTAATTTATCTACATTTGAATCAGATAGTAAAATGTTGACCATGTAATGGTAAATTATAGATTGAGGAAACTGCTTCTGCATCATTTCAAATAGCTGCCATACAAAACATTGGCAAATGGTGGGGTTATTTAACATTTCATGTGGTAGAATCTTCTATTGATATATCATAATAGGCTGAGAATTACTATAAGTAGGCACTATGAAGGCAATTTTTTGGTCTTTCTCTAGTAAATAAACATCTCTTAAATCAATAACTTTAAGAGGTTATTTTTTAGGTAGTGAAAAAGTCAAAGGAATTCCACATTGTAGAAAGCCCACTGAATTACTTTATTAACAGCTCTTAGATCTGTTACCATTCTAGGTTTTCCAGATTCCTTTTTAACAACAAATGCAGCAGAATACTAGGGCTGCCTGATTCTTCAATTTTCTGAGAATTAATTGTTTTTGTATTAGCTGTTCTAATTCTGCAGATTCTTTGTTGTTAAAGGATATTGCACAACCTATATAGGTTTACCTGTCAATCATTTTAAATGTCAGGCTGTAGGTGTCTTTAAAATATCAGTAACTGTTCTGCCCTGTTCTGGTATAACCTGAATAGTAGGTGAATGTTCTTTATAGTATCTTGTAATATTTTTCCAAAAACATATGTTAATTTTTGGTTTGTTTCTAAGATTGCAGTAATGTTAATCTGAGTACTCCATTGCTGTAAGAGATCACTTCCCTGCAAATTCATTGCTAAGATAGCCACAATTGGCTTCAATATACCTCTCTGTCTTTTTGTCCCTATATATTTAATCCTTCTTATGTTCTGATTTACCTGAGATAAAGTTCAAATTCTTAAAAACTGAACTTTTATATCCTGAGAGGGCCAATTGGAATGCCAAGATAAAATTCTCATTACATTTTCAAATGTGTCTACTGAACCTTCAACAACAGCATTATTTGTTAGTATTTTTAATTTTGGTCTTTGTTCATTTATAGAAGTTTGACAAAATACTTGCTTTATGGTTTCTCATGAATATTTTATTCTCTCTTCTGTAACTGTTCTATTATTGGGAGTAGTATAGTTTCTTACAATAGACATTAGATTCTTTAATTGCTCTGGGAAGGAGTTTCCTCTACAGAGGCAGGAAATGACTGAACTGGATTTGACATAGGGGCCTAGTAAAGACCCCTCAAGGAGTTTCCCAATGGCAAAGGATCATCTTGAATATCTCTTGTTGAGTTCCATTCATTAGTCCAATGCCTGCCTTTGCTACACCTTGAACACAATCCAGAAGGGAGCAGAGTTTTAAATGGATTATGCTTAGAAAAAAATATTGTTCTAGGAATGCCCTTTTTACAATACCTTTTAATTGACATTGCTTGCCACAATTAAAACATTGATGTTCTTGTTTTTCTTCAAACCTCTAGAAATCACATCTCCTATCCAAGTATCATCATGGTCATGAGATTCAGCATTAATTGTATCTCAGATTCATTCCTCCAAAGGTGTTGACCTTGTCATTAATAGCCTACTTATCCTTTTGTATTGAAAATCAGCAGTTTCAAAAACCAGGGATTCAATTATTATTTGTCTAACTTCTTAATTTGGAATCACTCTATTTTCTGGTGATGTCAATCTTTGCGAGAAATCCATAAAGGTTTCTTTTGGACCCTGTATGACTTTAGTAAATGATTCAATCCTTTTCCTACTTTTTCAATTCTATCCCAAGCATTCAAAACTGTTTCATAACATAAACTCAGGATATGACTATCATATAGAGATAGCCCTTATATAGTAGCATAACCTCCTTCTCTAAGAATTTGACCTTGGCAAGTTCCCATACCTCTAGCTTTACTCCATTGTTCAATAGTCTTATTGAACTATTAGTCTTAGCCTCTTCTCTGAACCAGATACTTCATTGTCATTGTGGACCAGGCATTAAAAGAGTTTTACCAACTCTATCTAGTGTTTAGGGATAATACTATTTCAAACTGACTACAAGTTTAACTTTTCACAAAAAGTGAATGCATGCCATATGAGACTATAATCCAACGGTGTCCATTCAGTTCTTATAGAACCTCTGTCATTTGACAATTCCTATAAGGTTACTGGATATAGTAAGATTGGTTGTTTGAAAACCTTAAGGTGTTCCCCTCCATTCTTATAATTCAATGTTGAAATTGGTGCTCCATTACAGTCCTCTGTCTGGATTTGAATATCTCTATGATCTGCTTTATGAAGTTTTTCTAAAACTTGGATCAGCATTCAGATTAACCAACTTTCAAGTGATAAAACAAAAATAATAATGCTGATAATGCTTAAAATTAACATTATATACATCCCATCTAAATTAGTTTTATTTTCAAACTGTCGAGTATATTATCATACAGAGACCTAAATACCTTCAATTTGACAGTGTTTTCCATTTTTTTTAATGTGAGGAAAAAAGCTCTCCTTTAACTAATTTCTCCCTTTAAGGATTCCTAGTTGTCTTTCCAAATCTGTTGATAATGTTCATGAAAATGTGAGGCTTATTTATATTGCATGGAAAAGTAAAAGCTTGATTGTATTTCAAGGCAGCTACCTAGGTTGACAGAAGCCCTATAATGGTGTTCAGAATGAGCCCATTAGGAGAGAATCATGTTAGAAGAGAAGAAAGAAAAATTTGGATGGTAGGGTGGTGACTCTGACCATGTGTACCTCCAGCCTATTCTGGTGGCTGTTAAGTCACAGGCAAATGGCTTTTTTGTTATTTCATCCCCCAAATGTTGGGCACGATATGTAGCATGAACAATAAAAATCCAGAATCAGATATTGGGGTTCAAGCTGAAAATCAGAAAAGCAAAACAGCCAACTACTTAATGAACTGTTATCTCTACCAAATGTTCAGACTGAGAATGTGAAATCCTGTCTCCATGAATGTTCAGACTCCACACTCTACTCAGTTCCTGTCTCTTCTCCTTTATATTCCTCTCTCTGTCCAGACATATCACTCTGGTCTCTATTTACCTAGTGCTGGGATTTAAAGTGTGTGGCTTGCAAACACTACAAGTAAAGGTGTGAGTCATCACCACATGAATCTGTTTCTGGATAGATCTTATGTAGCCTAGCACAGCCATGAACACATTCATTTGCCTCTGTCTCCTGAGTCCAGGAATAAAAGGTTTTGATACCACTCCCTGGTCTATATGATTGACTAGTATGGCTATTTTGTCCTCTGATCCTCAGGCAAACTTTATTTATTAAAGCACAAAAAATGCCACATTAATCCACATTTTAAAAAAATAGAGGCATGTGGCCTGACACATCATGTTTCATCATTCATAAATTTTAGAAAGAAGCATTACAAACCCATAAAAATAATATGTATTTAGTTACATATTGAGTAAATTTACTTTATTGTAGAAGGAAATAAAATTATAAGAAACCAAAAGTGTCCTGGAAAACTCAGTACTAATAATCACTAATTTTCCATCAAGTCATTCAAGATGATATTTAGTCATAAAGTTCACAAATTATTTTATTATAATGTCTGCCAGGACTCAAAAGCTATAGGAACTAGTTTTTTATTCCATATGATATCATCAGAACTGAGTATTTGAATGACTTGCTTATCCCAGAAATGTGGATTATTTATTCATTCTGGCACACTAAATGCACACTAAATGCAAATTTAACAAATGCATGAACAATTTAAGATTTGTTGCATAGAAGAAAAGCCAAATTTCCTCTCTGCCAGAATGAGAAAAAATAAACCTCTTAGATTCATCTAGAGAAATAAATTCTAAGGGTGTTTGATGCTAAAAGAAGATAATCTCTTAGAATAACCCATTTATATATGAAAATCATATTGCCATTAAATTCTGTGGATTTTTTAACAAAATATTTATATTATAGTCTCCATTTCTGTTGAGTTTCTGGCATTCAGTCTTGCAAACATTCACATTTATTTTGGTGCCATTTTTTTTAAAAAAACCTTCAAACTCATATCTTATCTGAAGTGGTCTTCTTCACCAACACAGACATCCCTAAGTTAGTCTTCATAGTGATAGTTTAGTTTAGGAGTTGAATGTGCAGTGATGAAGTTTCTCATCTCATATCATTGCTCTCATACTTTATGGTTATGATTATTGTTTTTCCCTACTGAGAGACCATAGAAAGAGACAGTAAGTAAAATAGCTGACTCCCCAACCATTTATTGACTTTCCATTAGATTTTAATCCTGTGTTTATATCACAGACATGAAAACTATATCTTTCATTATTTCCTTCTCACCATTCTCCATGTGCACATGTAAGAAATATTAGCTTATCAGTTAACTTATCAAGCTTAACTCTTGACTTACTCTTGGGTACTTTCAAGATTATGAGAAGGTAGAATAAATGATATAACCTCTTCTTTGGGGTGAAATTTCCTATACCCTATGTAATCCGTATTTATACTTTCTCTCTAGAACCATACACTAATACATACCTCTCTCTCTCTCTCTCTCTCTCTCTCTCTCTCTCTCTCTCTCTCTCTGTGTGTGTGTGTGTGTGTGTGTGTGTGTGTGTGTGTGTATGTGTGTGTGTATACATGCACACATATATATGTCATATAAATTGTGTAGGACACAAAAATAGATTTACTCATTTCAGTTAAAGAGTTCCCATGACCACTCCTGCTATTCTAGTTTAGGAAATGCTACAATTGAATTTAAAAGTCAGCAGTGCCTGTTCTTCTCCGCATAGCCACTGGTTGAGCAATAGCTGAAAAGTGACATCCTAAGGCATAATTACCATGTGTCTGACTTTATTCTTATGCATAGTGCTCTTCACAGCTAAGCCTTGGTTACTTTCCAGACTCATCTTCCTTCATACAACCTTACAAGTATAAACATAGCAGATAGGAATACAAAAATATAACAATAAATTCAGAATATATTTCGACATGTCTGTGTGTCTCATGAGCATTCCTCAGTGTGAAAGGAATGAGTTAGAGTTTCAAAGCTTTATTAGGAGCTAGAGAGATAGCTCAGAAGTTAAGAGCACTTGCTATCTTTGCAAAAGATCTGCATTTAATTTCCAGCACCCACATGGTGGCTCACAACCACATGTAACTCTAAATTAAATAGAAATAGTGCCCACTTTTGGCCTCTTCAGATAACAAACACATATGTCACACACACATACACACACACACATACACACACACATATTTGCAGGCTGTAGACTGTGGTGGTTTGGATAAGAATGCTGCACATATCACCATAGGTTGAATTACTAAATGCTTGTCCATCAGAAAATAAAACTCTTTGATATGATTAGAAAGATTAGGAGGTATGACCTTGGTGGAGGACCTGTGTCACGTGAAGGTGGGATTTGAAGTGTCAAAAGCCTATGGGAGACATAGACTCTCCCTTTTCCTCCTTCCTCCCAGCTTATAGATTGGAATATAGCTCTCAAATTCTTTTTATTCTTCATTACCATGCCTGCTGCCATGTTACCTGCCATGATGATAATGGAGTAAGACTTGAAAACTGTAAGCAGAACCTCAATTAAATGTTTTCTTATATAAGAGCTGCAGTGTTAGAGTATCTTTTCACAGCAATAGAACAGTGACTAAAATGAAGGCAAAACATTCATACACATGAAATATAAAAATAAAATATTCTAAAAAGAATAGTTTACTTAACAAAATATCATACAGATGCTGTGTTATTATTATTCACAGTGCATGGAGACAAGCATTGCTGTTGCCCCCTTCATAATGATGTCTTCCATGTTACAAAGTATGTTTGTGGCAGATTTAGAAAGGTTAAGTTCCATAGCCAATGTTTTCTATAATGCTGTACTGTTAATAGGAATTCAAACTTTTCTTCTTATGGAGTTTAGGTCCAAGAATTTTCCTGCAAGATAACATCTATGACATTTGTCGAGGTATATATAAGATATACACATGCATTCACACACTCTCACACACTCATATACTGTGAAACACTCATACATACATTTATACACATATGTTCTCACACACATGTTCAGCCTCACATACTACATTAAAGAACAAAGACACCAAAGGCAACCACGAAAATATTGACTAAGTGAAGGATTTCAAAAATTATAAAATGTGAAGCTACTTCATTAAAAATAGTTGAGCTCCTGGTATAGAGAGCCCGGCTTCTTCCATCGAGAACATCTAAAATCTAAGTGCAAGTATTTTGCAACACTGAAAGACAAGGCTAACCAGATGACAGAGGGAACCTTGTCTGGTATGCAACATATTCACTACATAATTATCAAGATGAATAAAATATTTCTATGTAGTCTCAGCTGAAAAATCTATATCTGGATCAGTAGGCAGCAGAAAGAGTGACATTGTATTTGGCTTGAGCTTCTGAAAACTCAAAGTCAACACCCAGTGACCACACCTACTTCAACAAAGACACACCTCCTAATAGTGTCACTCCCAATGAACCTATGGGGCCCATCTTCATTCAAACTACTATGTTCCATGACCTGTTCCCCATAGACTTGTAACCATATCATAATGTAGAAATTCATCCAATGAAGCTTTAGAAGTCCTCATCCATAGTCTAAGGTAGTTTAAAAGTTTATCACTCTGTTTAAAAATTTAAACTTTAATGTCTCTTCTAAGACTCATGGTAAGTTCTTAACTGTAACCACTGTAAAATAAAAATGAAAGAGTAGATCACATATTTCCAACATATAATGGCACAGGATATAGACTGTCATCCCAATAGGGGAGAAAGGAAATACTGGACCAAAGCAAAAGTGAAAATCAGGTGGGCAAGCTCTAAATTTTGCAACTTCATGTCTGATGTCAAAGAGTTCTGTTCTTCATATTGCTGAATCCTTTCAGGTTTGTTGACTGTAACACACTTCTCTTTTTTTTTCTCTCTTAGCAGCTCTCCTTGGCAAGTATCCCATGATTTGTTCTCTCTAATATTTTGGAGTCTCAAAGGCAATCCAGGCTTTACCTTCACTAGGCCTCCATGAAAGGACACCCCTAGATAACAAGCCTCAGTGCTTAACCATACAAGGAGATTCCATAACCCTTTTCTTATATCCTTGACTCAAAGTCAGAATAAGGTGACAAAAGCTGCCAAATTCTATTGCTTTGTAAGACTGAAACATGACCCACTTGTTCAAATACACATTTGCTAACTTCTGTTTTCAATGGTTTCCTTCAATGCTTAAGCTTGGTTGTCATGGATCTTCCTCTGTAGACAAGGCTTACTTTGAACTCAGATATCTGTCAGCTTCTGTCTTCTGAAGACTAGAATTAAAGGTGTGCACCACCGCATGTGGCCCTAAGCTTTTCTGTAATTACTTTTCACATTTCTTACTTCCTTTTCACAAGTTGGTAACGTAACTGGGTGGGGTCTTGCTCTGAGATCACCACTCACTTTATTCCACTTAGAATCAGGCTTTTTCTTAATTTGTTTATACCTCCTAGAGCTCCTTTTCACCTCCAACTTTACATTTTGTATTAGTCCTTGGAAAGTTCATTGCATCTCAGTATAGATAGGCATAAAACTGGTCACTAATGACTATAGAACACAGTCAACACTAGGCTGTTTCGAAATCTCTGCAAATACATTCATCCAAAACTCTTCAATTGAGCCTCAGGCAGACTTTTTAGACATGGCCAAATGGTAGTCACATTCTTTGACAAAGTGTAATAAGAATAATCTCTAAGCAACATCTTAATATTCTTCATCTCTGAAGTCTCTTGGGTCAGCCCCCTCTATTTCAGATTGTCCTCAGCACTACTGTCTTCCATGCTCTTACTAAGAGGGCCCATTAGACCCTGTTTAAAATGTCCAATCACTTTTCTAGTCAAAAGTCCCAGTATTGACTAGAAAGTCCATTTTTGACAGAAGCACATATTTCTCTAAACAAAAATATGACCCAGTCTACCACACCAATACCCCAGTCCGTGGTACCAACTTCTGTCTTAGGATTTCTCTTGCTGTAAAGAGCCACGATGACTATTCGGTTGGGGCTGTATTACAGTTCAGTTTTGTGAATAGTCATCATGGTAGGAAATATGACATCATGCAGATAGATAAAGTGCTGGAGAGGTAGCTGAGAGTTCTACATCTGGATTTGCAAGTAGCAGAAGAGAGTGTGACACTGGGCCTGGCTTGAACATCTGAAACCTTAAAACCTACCCCCAGTTACATCCTCCAACTAGGTCACAACTACTCTAACAAGGACACAGTTCTTAAGATTGTGACTCTCTATAAGTCTATGGAAGCCATTTTCATTCAGATCACCACATATGCTTTAAGGCTGCTGGGTTAGACTATTCCAGAAGATTTTGTAATTCAATAAACACCCTGTTTATATGTTTACTATGTATAGGTTCCCAAATGGAGCACTAACAAGGTAACACATGGCATCTGACAGACAATAGGATGTGGGCACTGAACCAGCCTTGGGATATAAAGGTCAGTCCTAGTGGATGACTAACAAGCATCCAGAAAGTACTAGGTATACCTACCTCTATATGCAATTACATGAACAGTTATAGGTTATAATTCAATTAATACTCAATCCTTTTAAACACAAATACCAATAAGGAATTAAAGGCTATTCACCAAACACTTAATGGTGAGAAGAATAGGAATATCATGGAAGATGGCTTTATTTGAATTGAAGGGAGAAATAACTGTTAACAGTGACATAATCACAGCTGTGGTTTTAAAAGCACAGCTTGCAATTGTGAAAATTTATACATATTCTAGACAGTATCTAATGGAAAAAGATAAATTATGATAGTATTTCTGAGAGAATATAACATAGCAGTTAATATCAATGATGTATCAACATGTATCTTAAAAAATCACTGTTGAGAGTACAGTCCTTTGCCTTGAATGCCAGCTTTGCCACTTAGCGTCTGCATAGACTTAGCTGTGTTGTTCAAGATTTTCTTATCTGAATTGCAGCATCTGTAAGATGGAGATAATAATAACACATATTTTTAAAGTTATTTTCAAGGACCAAAACAGGAAAGAATGTTAATAACATGTTTAAATGATCAGAAAAGGTTAGGTATTATTCATTATTAATGGGCACATTGATATAGAACATTATAGCTGATTATTCTTAGTAGAAATACCAGAATTATTATTTGTCTTTTTCTCCTTAAATGTAAGGGTCTGCTTTAAGTCCCTAGTGGTACTTAACTTCCCTTGTGACATTTAACTAAAATGTATGTTCTGGTTCTGGTTCCCACTTCTGACCTGCATGGAGCAGCTGAACACCAAGTTACCGCTCCTCCTGGACATGAGAAACATGGGAGGGCATAGTTTAGGTTTTGACAAGGATGTTCAAAACTTGTTTTGCATTTTGTCAGGTAATTTATACTAGAGAGTATCAACTGTGCTCTTAAGCAAGAAAATCCATAACCTTTTGATATTTTATCCTAGCTACTTTTCTTTCTATCACCTTGTATTTTATCACCTTGTATTCTATCATCTTGTATTTTAATCCATGTTTAGATATAGATTTTCAATAAGAAACATCACACCCAAAAATAGGTGATACTCAATTTCTAGTACTACCTACTTGTAAGGAGTCTATAATTGTCAAGGTATATATTCAGTTAGAAGAAGCAAGACCCACGTAAATGCCTTTACACTTATTCTACCTATACATATCAGACATGTATACAACTTGTATATACACATGTATACTGATTAAACTTCAACATGCTACTTCTTTTAAGTAAAGGTGAGCATAAATCTTCTTTTAATAGATTTTATTTATGCTTTTAAAATGATATTGTCATTTTTCAAGTCTGGAGATGGAACCCTGGTTTACACTAAGCAAGCACTCTGACACGGAATCACATCTCCAGTATGCCATCCTCTTCACAGACATAACAAAATAACCATTGTTTTAACCTTATGGTACATTGGAATTGTGGTTCTGACACTTTTTTATATTTTTTTCTGCTTTAATTAATGATCAAGGGGCATGACAGTTATTACCCTCAGGTTTCTTCATGAGCTAGATATGGCTATTTTAGAGAGTGATCAAAAAAGTTCCAGCTCAGATGTCAAATATTAATTAATCTTGCTATTTTTATTTTAGACAGATTTTGAAATAAATGTTCTAAAGTTTTCTATCCACATCAGTGGACGAACCCCCTAGCATTATTGACTATACTCTCATTTCTCCATTTTAAGACCTACCACTGACATGAATGTTTCACTTAAAACAATATGCATACAAACTGTATCTAAAATATTTTGGAATAATAAAATCATTTGCATTGAATTTCACTTTAAAATTATATTAGGATTTCAACCTGACATATTATACTTTGAACATTTCTAACTGTGCTTATGAATCACATAGTCCCACACACATGAATAAAGAGAATCTGGAATGAAATCTGTTGCTTTTGAGCCTCATTGTTAATAAAAAAAAAAACACAGAAACTTTATTGGGACTGCAGTAACAACTGCTTCTTTGAGCATTATCTGTTTAGATCATACTTAGGATAATATATTAGTCCATCAGGCTTGGCCTTGACCTGTTTTATGTGAAGTCTTACGTAAAGTCTATGGCATGTATGAATTTTATATGTTTATGAATATCATCCACTTCCAAACAGAACTGGCTATATTAACTCATGAATTTCACAGAAGTAGTCATAGAAAGACAGATGTGAGCTTCTGAAAGAAGCCTTCTTGACATCTCCACTTTTATTTTTCTTTGAAATATGCCATCTCTGACAGGTTATTGAATCTGAATTCTGAATCCAACAGAAAGCAGTGTTTCATTTATTAGAATGCTTCCTCGAGCCATCTTGTGGTGCTGGAAAATAAATTCATAAATGACAACCAATACAAAATTACTGTTCCTTAAATACCTTCCCCCAGGATACTTGCGTAATCTAGTCATACTTTTTCACAGCTTACAACTCTTCTGGTTTCAGAGAATGAGTGAAACATAGCTCAGTGTTCCATTTCTACCCAGAGGAAGATGTAAAGAGCCCCTGTGGTGCAGATTGCTTGAGTGAACACTTTTTCCTGTCTAAAAGGCTGAGTGATGATACAAATTTATCTGTAAATCACAGAGAAACTCCAGGGGTTAGGAATAATGTGATCACTTGTGTTTTTGAAGTTGTGCATGACTACATTAAATAAGTTGAGTTGGCTCTTTGAATTCAAGCTAAGCTTCAAATTGCCAGAATTAAGATTGTTGTCCTGTTAATTCATGACATGGACAGAAAATATGCCAGTGCAAAAAAATTCCCAAATAATCTTTGAGACAAAATGAACCTCAAAACACAATAATGGTATAAGATAAACATGATCCAAGCCAAAATGTGCTGTTACAAACACTTTGATTAATGCAAAAGTAGTTTTAATCACAGACACCTATTTCTAAGTTGAGCACAGTGGTACACACTTAATTATCAGCACTCAAAAAGCAGAGGGAGGAGGATTGCTAAAATTTTGATGCCAACCTAGTCTATAAAGCAATTTCCTGCTCAGCCATGACTACATAAAGAAAGTCCATCTTTACACACACACACACACACACACACACACACACACACGTGTTCTTTTTAAATAGCAGTGACCTTCTAATTTTGACCTTTTAATTTTGGTTTGAAGTTTATTTTATCAGATATCAGATTAGATACAACAGCTTGTTTTGGGTCTCTACTTACTTGATTAATAAATATCCATTTTCAGAATCTAAGCTTTTTGAAATTTTCCTCATTTATTTTTGGCACTGAGATATGCTTCTTGAAACAAACAAATATTTGGGTTCAATATTTTTGTGCAATCAGTCAGCATGTGTCTCATTAATGTTTACTTGAGGCCATTTACATTCAAGGTTACAATGTGTATGAATTGCTGTGACTTTGTTGTTTTTTTTTCTTTTGTTGGATTACACCATGTTCTTTTTGTTCTCCTCTTTTAGTATTTGGGTATTTGCCAGCTTAGTAAATTTGTAATGTTGGATTTCTATGTCCATCTACTATTCTCATTAACTAATTCTTTTCTAATATCTTAATATTGAAGCTGTCATCTTCTACTGTGTATGTTATTTCTTTAAATGTGTTCTGACATTATGCCTTAGTGCTCATGACATGCTGATGCTTGTGCTCTTTTTGACATGTCCTTACACTTTTTGTCAGATTTAAAAGACAACTTTGCTTTATTTTGTAGCCATTTACTTTTAGATCTTGAAATATACAATTTTATTCTCTCTTAGTTTTAGGATTTTGAGTAAGATATTTGAATATATATATATATGTATATGTATAAAAATGTTGGCATTTCCCATTACAGTATTTATTATTGTTTGCTCTGTATTTTTAATGCCTATACAAACACATTTCTCAATAATGTGTTATGGGGGACCTTTTTAAATCTGGTCATGAATATATGAAGTTCTTACTACCTCTTGTTTGTAGATTCTACTAAACTCTCTAGATTATACTCTCTAGGTTATACTTTGCTATAATTTAGCACTTTTTTTCCTTTTCTTATTTCTTTATTCACCCTCAGTTTCCAGCCCATGGATTCTTAACTTTGGATCATGTCCCAGGGTTTATATGTCACAGTCATGCTCATATTCTTTTTAAATTAATATTTGAATGCATTGTCTTGCTAGTATTTTGTTTGTTTGTTGTTTGATTGCTTATTTGCTTATACGTATGGGTGCAAGTGTGAGTCTATGCATACAAAGATACAAGGGAATAACATAGGACAACTTGATAGATTTGACTCTTACCTTCTACCTCGTGAGTCTCAATGATAAAATTCAGGTCATTAAGCTTGGGGGCAAACTCTATTTCCTGCTGTGTCATCTTGCCCATGTCTGGTATTCATTTTTATGTTGGTCAAGTCTGTTATTGATTCTGTTTCTCTCCCCCACTCTTATGCTCTCTCCCAGAACTAGAAAACTTATTCTTTGACAATTCTCTGCATGTATGTACTGTATATTGGCTACATTGATTCTCACATCCCTCTCCACTCCCCACTTGGTATCCCCAATATTCCCCCATTCCACTTGTATGTTCCCCTTCTTCCTCCCCACTTCCTTCCCTTTCTCCTTCTCTTCCCTCTTCTATTTCTCTTCTTCCTTCATCTTTAAATAACAGCCTAGGTTTAATCAGGGTTCTTTGCATGAACACTAGTATGAGACTAGTGAATCATTGATAAGTGAATTAACAGGTACATCACTGAAGAAAAACCAGACCCCTCCACCATTAGGCCTTACCGTCATTAGCTGTTGCACTAAAGTTAGTCTCAAAAACCCCTCCCCATTCTGTAATGGAACATTGACATGAAGGTCACCATAGACCACATGATAACAGCAACCTTGTCTTGTTTAGAAAGCAGCATTCCTTCTGTATTCTGGCTCACATATTCTTTCTGTCCACTGCCCCCCCCACCATTCCTATATATCCTATGCCTTTGGCAGAGGCAGTGATATAGATGTCTGGATCAGGGCTGAGAACGCAATAGTTATTTATTTTCTATAGGCATTTAGTGCTATGAATGTTTCTTTTAACACTGTGTCCCATAGATTTGGTATGTTGTATATGCCCCCCACAAACATTTTAAAGAAAGAGATATTTAATTCCCATCTCTCCTGCTTAGTTTTGTTTCTTACCAGGACCAGTAATGATTGCAACCAACTCTCCTAAAGAATGACAAACATTCATAACCCACTTCATGACCAAAAGTCACTCACTTTACTTCTTGGTAATGTGAACATCATATTCTTAAAATTAGTTTATACTATCTGAGACCAATAACAACTTCAGGGGACCCTTATCAAAATGGCTTAATTGTCAAGTCCTGAGAGAACTAGATATATTATTTTTGTTCAGTCTCTGTGTAATAAGAAAATGTAGGGCTTATCTAAAGTCTTCACTAGAAAGTCTATGAGACTGAACCATCTCAGTTACTTACCTTCAAATTTTCCTGAGAAGTTTATAGTTCAAAATTGAGCTTGTGTGGTGCTGCCATCCTAATGGCTTTACCACCATACAGGAGAAATAGTCATTGTTGGCTCTATCATCTTTTTGGAGACTTCAATGTTCACTGATAGGAATGATAATGGTGCTCTGCAGAAAGCTTAACATTTTAAATATCATATGCAGAAAATCTCAGAGAGTTTAAATAAATGCAATCTATTAAGTATACTCAGACAACAAAAACTTAATTACCAGTTACCTGCTTCAGACTTAAGCTCAAAATCACATACAGAAAGCTAAATGAACTCTATATGACCTCTAATATTATGACAAAAAGTTTAAATATAATATACATTTATAGGTAATATTTAAACCATAATGACAATAAAATAGTGCCTTGATTTTGATTTTCTTCTGTTCTTTATTAGGTGGCTCTTCCTACATGAGACAAAGATTCTGGATTTGCGTTTAACAAACATGCCTGTGTTTATATTGGAAAAGGAGAGAAACATGCTCCAACTTCAAAGCCAGCTTTGATTTTTATTTGAATTGGGACCACAACAAGAGCATTTGACTTTTATGTTTGTGAAGTGTAGCAGAAACACATATTTGAGAAGATTTATGATATTTTATCATGCTAGATATGTGCTATACCATTAGCTGAAATTTACTCTTTTCCTTAGTACATTTTTTTTCTTGATCATTTTTAAGATGTCTCATTTGTCTAGTATTCTTTAAATTCCATGGTTGGATGTCTTCATTCTGCTGGAAAGATAAAAACAGAACCACTTCCCAACAATAACTTTTTGAGTTCCAATTTTGTAGCTTATATCTTTGTTAAAACTTAAAGGTTTTTGACAACAGAAAACATATTATTTTTTAATAATAAAAATATTTTATTTTTTTCTTACTTGATCAAATAATAAGCATTTTTTAGTCTTAGAAGCTAGTTTGGATTGAATGACTAAGCTGTTTGATGAATTATCACCTCTCCTAATGAAGATGTCTTTCCTGTTCAAATCTAATCTTTTTCAATCTTGATGATATCTATAAATTTTCTTCTCCTGTGGAAACAAAAGCAAAGCCTCTTCCTCAGTGTAACACATACCCTGGTTTCCGTTCTGATTTCAGTACATGTTTAAAATATATAGGCTATTTTAATTCAGAAGATTTCATTCTTTATCCAATGCGTCTCTGAAGTTGTTTTTTCTTGTTCATTATCATTTAAAAAATAAAGTTAGCAAAGCAGTATGCAATCTATCTCTGGGAGTCTTTGTTATACTTTCCTGTTTATTAAGCATATATTTTAATGTGTGAATACATCATTTTATAACTGCTTGTACTGTAGGATTATGTGGTATACTTGTAATGTGCTTTATATTATAATACACAAAAAACTGTTTCATTTTGCTAGAGACATAATGGTGCACTATCATTCTTAATTTGTACATGTATCCCCGTAATATCCCTGACGTCTAATAAATTTTTAATTACAGAATCAGTTTTTCTGGAATTTAAAGCAGTAGCCCATTACTTCCTACAAGTAATGAAGTTTGATTATGCACAGAACACATAGGATATTTCCTGATAATTTCTTTGTTTTATTGTCACATCAGAGAAAAAAAAACTTTCTTCAAACCTTTACTGTTAACATGGTGGTTTGTTTTTTTTTTTTATAAAATTCTGAGACTTCTAGCACATATCCTACATGCAGTTGATCACTTTCATTATTATTTTGTTCAAGAGGGTCTGGAAGACCTATATGGGATATGACATGTGTCATATACAAAGAATGATTTCTATTTCTGATTACTTATAGTTGAATAAATAACAAAGTTAATTCCATATCATCTGGAATACATTCAGCAGTCTCAATATGCAAAGAATTTCTTCTGTATATTGAGAGTCAGTAACTATATTAAAAGATTTTGGAATATAGAATAATGCCATGAGAATAGCATATAATTCTATTTCTTATCTGGTTTATAAGGGCTTTGAGACACTCTACTTAATTTTCCTGACTTAAAACCTGCCATTCCTAATTTATTTGTATCATCATGGCATGTAGATGTTACCTCCAGAAATTGATGTTATATTTATTATATGATTAAGAATCTGTTGCAAAAGGAGTGGTGGGCTGCATTCCCACTGGGATCCTGGCTCCCTGGCTAGTTTACAACTGAAATAATTACACACAAACTGTATTCATTTAACGACTACCTGGACCATTATCTCTAGCTTTTTATTGGTTCTCACATCTTGACTAACCCATTTCTAATAATCTGTATGCCACCACGAGGTTGTGGCATACTGGGGAGATTCTAACCTATGTCCATCTCGGGCCAGAGCTTCATGGTGTCTGCCTTACTCTGCTTCTTTCTCCCAGCATTCTGTTCTGTCTACTCTGCCTATCTAAGCTACTGTCCTATCAAAGTCCAAGGCAGTCTCTTTATTTGACCAATGAAAGTAACACACAGAAGACCCCCCCTACATCAAGAATTCAAATAATTCTTTATATAAACTAAAGTCTCTTGCTTTGGAGACAATTGTTATGAATTTCTCCCAAGAAATGTTTTTAAGTTCTTTGTAAATGTTCATTTTCTGCCAATAATGAGAAAATTTCAACATTGATAAAAGGTGTCACAATTTCTGCATGATTTATTTCTACTAATTGTTGAAGTCTCGGTTTTATTTTCAAAATAAATTCAGAAAACTTTTCTACATAGATCTTAAATTTTATTTTTTTATGTGGTAAAAAATATCTACTCAAATATATTTTCTTCTTTCTACATAGGAATTCTGTAGAACAATGAGTGGAGGGTAAAATAATTAGAATACAATCATGTTCTGCAAATTAGTGATCCACATGGAAGTCCTGTTATTTATTTTCTGCCAGACTCAATTCTCTCTTAGGTTCAACTGGCAGTTTTCTTAGACTATTTAATTCTTAATCACCTTATAAGGTTTGAAGTAACCTACTTAGTTATTGAGTTGTTAACAAATTGTGGGACAAAGCCAGTTAAGATCTTCCAGCAGTTTTTAGTTGATCCCTTTTGATTTGTGCTTTCTGTGATTGAATTTTCTGTCAATTGATCTTATATCTTAAATAATTACTAGAATCTCCCCTCTGTGTTTTTTCAGGAATAATTTGTAATTCCAACAAAGCAAAATTCTCTTTACTTAATCAAAGATTTTTCTTTCTAAAATACCTGTGTCTGAATTAGCTAGTACAATATCATTCATATAATGATAACGTATAGATTGAGGAAACTGCTTTTAAATTAGCTCTAATGGGTGTTATACAAAATATTGGCCTAAGGTGGTGCTGTTTAACATTCCTTGTGGAAGAATCTTCTAATGGTACCTTTTAACAGGCTGTAAACTGTAAGTAAGTATTGTGAAGGTGAAATTTTCACTATTCTGTTCTTGTAAAGGTATAGTTTTTTTTTAAAAAAAGCAGTCTTTTAAATCTATTTCTGTAATAGATTCTCCTTTAGGTAATAAAAATGCAATGGAATTCCACACTGTAAAGAACCAATTGACTGAATCACCTTATTAATGGCTCTGAAATCAGGTAACATTTTCTATTTTCCAGATGTCTTTTTAATAACAAATACAGGAGAATTTCAAGTACTAGTTGATTCTTCAATATGTTAAGCATTTAACTGCTCCTGTACCAGCTCTTCTAGTGCCTTTAGTTTCTCTGATGTCAAAGGCCATTGTTCTACCTTTACAAGATTGTCATTTAACCATTTTAAAAGCATGGCTGTCAGTACTTTTGAAAGATCAACAGCCTTTATTCTCTATATATGTACAGCCTGCCCTTTATTTTCTCAGAAGCATATGTTAATTTATGGTTTGTTTCTGAGATTGGAAGAATGTTAATTGTGTTTTCCATTGATGCAATAATCATATACTTGTAAATCCATAGTTATGTGAGCCACACATAGTTATAATTTTCCTATCTCTCCTTCTGGTCACATACATTTTACTCATCTATGATTTGTTTCAAATGACATAAAGCTTGAATCCCTAGAAGTTGAATATTCACGTCCTGAAGAAGCTAATCTGGGTGGCAATATTTTGGTAAAATGATTGTTTTATCTGAGCCTGTGTCTACTAAACCCTCAATTTCAATAAAATTTATTCTTAATTTTAGTTTTTTTCTTTGATCACTTATAGAAGTCTGACAATATAGTTGTTCTATAGTATCTCCTGAAAATTTTATTGTATCTACTGATGTTATGCTGTCATCCAGAGCAATATGGATTTAACAAGTCACTAAGACTCTCATTTGCTCTGTGGATGAGTTTCTCCAATGCTGAAAGGCAATAATTGAACCAAATTTGATAGTGGGTCCCTCAAGAGGCCACCTATGCCATTTCTCAATGGAAGGAAAATGTTTACCATTTACCTTGCCTGCCCCACATTGATTTGCATTTACTAGTACAATGCTGGCTTTTCCCATACCATCTTTATACTACAGAAAAATGAGGCTGTCTGTTTGGATTATACAAAAACATTGTTTATAGAGACACCTTGCCTACATCTATTTTCAGATGACATGTTTGACCACAATTAAAATATCTGACCTTTTGATTTTCTTGTAATTTTTAAAAATCACCTCTCTTATTCAAGTATCATTGTAAGTGTGAGATCTAATATCAGCTGTATTTCAGATCCATTTATCTATGGGTGCTTGTCTTGTCTTTAAAGGCCTAATCACCAATTTGCATTCTGAATTATCATTTTCAAAAGTCAATGATTCAATCAATATTTGTCTAACCTCTGGATCTGATGTCATTCTATTAATCACTGAAGTCAATCTTTGTTAAAAATTAATGAAAGTTCTTTTGGGACCTTGTATAATTTTAATGACTCAGTCCTCCTTTTTAATTCTTCAACACTGTCAAAGCATTCAACACTTCAATACATCATAAAATTACAGTGTTTTCATCAAGAAGAGGATGTCTTTGCAAGTCAGTCTACTGGTCCTCACTGTAAAGCTAGGTTTGAGAAATCTCCAGGTTTACGTCACTGTTCTATGATTCTAGCTTCATATTTCCACCATGTTATCCATTGTAAATGAGGAGCAGTTTCCAATACTGCTGTAAGTATTGCCAGACTGGTGAATAATACTGATCATAGTTGCTTCACAAAGAGTGAATGCATAGCATTTACAATGACTGCTTCCTTAAACCTCTTCAAATCTAACATTTACATTTCTACAGGGCTCCAATTAACTTTTGCATAACTTTTGGGTGCCTATCATCTGGTGTTCATTCTTCTATGGTTACTGGATAAATTTATGTTGATGTTCCTGTAATCTTAGGCTACTTTTCTTCAAGTTCATAATTCAGTGGTGAGGTAGGTGTTGCTCTAAATTTCTCTGTCTGTGTCTGAGCATTTTTCTTATTTTAATTAGTATGTCTTTTTAAAGTTTGTATATTAACCCTATTAAGTCCCTCTAAGACTTCTATCCTACAAACAAATTTTTTTTATTTTCATTAGTAAGTCTTTCTAGGGTCTGTATCTTATCAATCAAATTACCATTTTAGTCACAGTAAAGGAGAAAATATTAATTACCAAACTGATAGTAATTGCAATCAACATTATATTGATTCTATGTTAGTCATTTATCCCACCATTTAAATTTTCCATTTTCAAGCCATCTACAGGCACATCTGTATAGTGCCCTGAATTTTGATGTTCCCTATTCTTAACAAGGGAAAGATTTTCTTTTTAATACTATTTAATTCTCTCCTAAAGGACTTCCCATATGACTCACCAAATCCACTGAAATATGAGTAGTTTCTTCACAATGTTAGTGACAAGCTCAAGCACCTTCCACAATTTCCAAGCGTTAATCAGCTTTCCAGAGTCCAGGCATTTGGCAGCCATCTGCTGCAAGTACAGAAAGAGGCAGCTGCAGTAAAGTCATATGGTATAACTTCTCTGCCCCTGTAATAGTACCTTGCAATTGGAATGCCAAATGTTTTCTTATCTTCAGTACAGTGAGTACAACTTAATATACCACCATCTGAAGTAGCCAACACAAGTCCACAGTTACTGGCCTGCTTCTGTAGCAGCAGCTTGGCCACTCAGGCTATAGCCTGGCAAGAATCCTGCTCCCACAGGTACCAGCTCTGTTACTACCACTAAAAGTAACTTTACCAAAATCTCTATCATTCTATTTATAAATAAGATTCAAGATTCAAGGGCTGGGATAAAAACCCTCCAGATCAGAGAAGGGTTGCTTACAATTAGCTAACTTTCCATTCTTGCTTCCTTTGTGTCAAGCCAGAAAAAGCAATACCAGTTCAAATGCCACCCAACTAGTTCTGTGTCATTCTATCTCTCCTAGATGCCCGCTATTGCTCTACGATTACTTTCTGTCAACTAATTGCTACTGTAGCCTTATTCATTAATTTAAATAATGAAAATGCAAACTCAGGGTTCACAGTAAGATAAAATATCCCCCAACACTTATGGAATTTGATAAAGATGAACTTTGACCTTGAAAATGTACCTATCATAAAAAACTTCAGTCAATTTCATTTATTACCTTTGTAAGAGTTGTATTACCACAATAAGTATATTTTTAAAATAAAGAGAAAAATTTAGGTTGCAAATTTTAATTTCCCTTACTCTAACAAGTATTCAAGGGAATGATTCATTTCTGTGGGTTTTCCTGCTCTCACAAATATTAGCCTTTAACATATATAAAAAGACCATGTAATCATAAAATTTATTTGCATGAAAAATGCATATAACTACTACTGATGAGGAAAGTTCTAAGAACTGACTGAAAATGTTGGATAATCAATACCAAACACTAAAGTTCAATTTGAATTTTCCCATGCCTACCCCCATATTCTATTCAAATCTAATATCCTTCAATGAAATGTATAACTGCAATAGATCTCTGATAAAATGATATTAATAAAGATTCTATGGGGAAAATGTTATGCACAAGCTATAGTATTCACTAGCTAAGTGACATTAGGCAAGTCACTTTCCTTCAGAAATCTGTTTTCTAAACTAACATATGTTCTAAGCTAACATCCAGCATTGTCAGTAGTTCAGTTAACTAATATATGTAAATGTATAGGCTACCAAGAGCAATCAATATAGCATAACTAAATGCAAAGAAATAGACATCATTACTATTGAGAGAAGTAAATCAAAATTGTATCAGATAAAAAAAGTTAAATATCATCAACGTATAAATATTTTTGAGGCAAGTTCTCATGTAGACTAGGTTGGTTTTGAACTATTTATGCAGCAAAAATGACCTTGAATTTCTGATTTCATAAACCCATTTCCCAACTGCAAATATTACAGAAATTTGCCTTTGTGCCTTATTTATACAGTTCTGGAAATCACGCCAAGAATTTTATATATGTTAGGCAAGTAATCTACTAACTGAGGCATACCCTACAGGGACTACTTTAAATATTTTTACACAAAATTAAAAGTGTTAAAGCAGTAAACAAATTTGAAAAAATGATAACATAATGAAAATTTTAAATCATCATTATAAAGAGTCAGAGGCTTTGAAAATACTTCAATTTGTAATATTCCTTCTGAATCATAAATACCTGAGTTCATATACCTAACACTTATTTAAAAAAACAAAACAAACAAAATAGAGATGTAGCCATATGGTCTGCAATCCAAAATGGGAGAGACAGAGCTAAAAGGATCATGGGGTTTACTTCCCAGCCAATATAGCCAATCAATGAGTTTTAGGTCAATGAGAAACTTTACCTCAAATGATTATGGATGATGATAATGATGATGAGAGTAAAGTAGAAAGCATTAGGCAATATGGGAAATGCCTAACACTATTCTCTTACCTCTACCAGGGTAAACATAGACACATATACTGCACACACTACTGAATCAAAGATGGCTCAATAATTAAGAACTCTTGTTGTTGTATAAGATGACCCAAGATCCACTCCCAGCATCCAATATATACTATAAAGCCATCTCTACCTATAATTGTAGAGTATCTGATATCCTCTTCTGACTTCTTCATCAATGATCCATACACATGCAGCACACACACACACACACACACACACACACACACACACACACACACAAATGCGTCAAAAAAAACACTGAAAGAAATCTTCAAAAAGAGTAATACATGTAAAATTGATATCAGAAAAAGAAGTAAAAAGATAAAGATTTAATAGAATCAGATAGGTTCTCCTGTCTGCTTCTCAAATCTGGTATTCAGATGGCAAGATGCCAGGCAGCTCTCTTAACATTTTTTAATGATGATACTGTGAATTTGGCTTAAATCCAATCAGAAATATGAGCCTTTACAACTTAACAACTTTTACGAAATTCTCACCTCTTGATACTGTAACATGGAACACAGGGATTCGATTTATAAATTTAGGAAAGATAGCAATATTCAAACTACAATGAAGCCCAAATAATACAAAAAAAATAATTTCTGTGGAAAATCTCAAATTTTTTATAAATTTTTAAATTTCAAGTTAATTTATAAAAGTGAGTTTATTAAAAATCACTAAGAAATTAGAAAATGAAAATATGCCTCTAAAATTGACCTGGGAAAATGTCAAATCTAAGATTCATTCATTAAGATGTCCTGGAAACCTTTCATCCAAACAATATAGGCTATTGAATTTGCTCTTGGTTGTCCACCAGAACTTGATAGCATGACTCATTGCTGAAAACACCACACACATTGGTCACTCACTGAATGTGGAGAAATGAAATCTGTATTACCAATAAAAAGCATCTCTTTTAGCTAGCTCTCAACATGCTAGAAGGTGATATGCAGGCATCTTGAAAGAAGAGTTATCAACAGTCTCCTGAGCTGAGAAATCTGTGATTTTCAATAATGACTGATACAGCAAAATATGCATATATGCGTAATAATAACATTAGTTGTATGAGTAACCAATAGAGTTCTGATTGGATCTAAATACATGCCTGGAGTGTATTTATTTCCTGGCATGAAAATAAATCTGGCAAAGAACCCATAGTTTAGAAGCATACAAACCTCAGGAGCAATCTTATTGTTTTAGTTTTCAAACCACCTCTAAATTGGTATCTCTCTATCCATAAATTACTGCATCTCTTAGCCACCAGCACAGAAATATCCTTATAAAGTAGATTGTGTCTACCACAAAACTTCCAAATAGTTAAGTATAGAAAATAAATGATTGTGACATGTTCAACCACAATGGGACATCTATATATCCCCCTTCCCAAGGATCAGCGACTGTCAGGGAATAGTAGGTACCAAGATTATAAGATTGTTGTGTTGACATACCAGGATTCTTGTATTAATGCATAGTGGAATTTCAACTGTATTTTAATAAATTAAGACTTCCTGAAGATCTGAGAGTAAAACAGTCTCACTGGTCAAATTTACAGACCAGATTATGGTAGCCACACCTTTTATCAGTAGCAATAATGACACGCACCTTTAATCCCAGTAGCCACACTAGTTGCCATAAAAATCAGGTGGTGCATGCCTTTAATCCCAGGGCTGTACATCTTTAATTCCAGCCCTAGAAATGAATATATGACCGGGGAAGACAACTCTCAGGAACAGCATCATTCTGAGATTCCAAGGGGCAGGATCTCCATTTCAGATTAAAGTCGAGTTCAGAGTCAAAGACTGGTTGTTTTGCTTTTTGGATCTTCAGGTTGAACCCCAATTTCTCTCTTTGAGGTTTTATTAATCCTGCATCATTAATGAAATCATAGCAGTTATGATAGCCTTCACAAGAGCAAGCCAATAAACACAGGGTTGGAAGAGGGGCATTAGGGGAGTTGGGAGTAAATATGATGAAAATATACTGAATTAAATCCTCCAATAATTAATAGCAATATTTTCAGTAAATAAATGGGTAAACTAGGTCAATTAAAAATAGAGCAAAGCAAAGTAAATATTCAGGTGCACAGAAAGTTTATTGAAGTCAATTAAAAAAACTCAAATTTTCATTTTGTAGAGAAGGAAACATGAATATCTATAATAAAAAAATGGATGATAGATAGATGGTTCAGTTGTTAAGCGCACAGACTGTCTTCCCAGAGGACCTGCGTTAGGTTCCTAGCTCACACAAGGTGGTTCACAAACATTTGTACCTCCAGTTCCAGGGGTACAATGCCTTCTCTAGCTTCTGTGCATACACAAGATATACACACGATGCACATGCACACATGCAAGCAAAACCCTCACATATAATTTTTTTAGAAAAGTTAAAAAAATATTTCTGTGACTTTGAGGCCAGCCTAGTCTAGAAGAGCTTGTGCCAGGACAGGGTCCAAAGCAATACAGAAACAGAGAAATCCTGTCTCAAAAAAAATTAAGAAAGCAAGAAAATGGCTATTTTACTAAGAATCATAGAAATTAAGAAACAAGTCATTTGATATCCACATTATTGAAGTTTAAAACATGTTCTCTTTCATTAAATGGCAGGGCACTAGCTCTTTCTGGTTTCATAGGTAAAGAAATAGAAGGTATTTTGTAGACATGTCTGTTTCCATTTGAAGGTCAATCATTAAAGCTATTATTTACTTACTAGCATTAAAGAAAAGGTAAGAGAGTAAACAAAATTTGATCCATCAACCAAAGTTTGGTGGCACTTCCATATTTAAACAAAGCTTGACAACTTAAAATATTAAGTTCTGGTCTGAATATAAGTAAGTCTATTAGCCAAAGAGGAAGGCTTGTTGTTTAATTACTGTAAAGAATGACAAATGTTATATTTATCTATTAAATTGACATATTTGTTGTTTGTACTTCTTATAGACCAAAGAGGTAAGTATGTCTATGTTGCCAACGTTCAGTTAAAATTAAAGGCATTTATGTAAATTTCATTGGTCATATTGGAAAAAAATGATGTTTGTTCAGAAGTTTGCCACATATAAGAAAGTAGGCAAGCCTGAAACATGGTGAAATTTTCATGGTGTATTTGGGCAGAAAACAGGTCAGTTTGTTGGACTCTAAAAGAATGTAGATGCTGCTAATAGCAAATGCCTTTCCTGGGAGAAGAAACACCAATGGAGGAGTAGAAATATTCTCAAAAGTACATTCTGAAACAAAAATGACCTTCAAAGGGATAAGGATAGACCTAAAACAGCTTATCTTTAAAAAGCTTCCAATGAGTAATTACCGTGGATTTTTTTTTATTACAAACAAGCATCTGATAGCTCTCAATGTATACTATGATTTAATTCTTGTATCAAACTTCATGTCTGTTGTAGGAGGTTGCCAGTTCATTCTCAGCTGCCCAGAGCTGATATCATAACTCAGATACTATATCATTTGAATCACTGCTTGGCCAATAGGTAGAGCTTATTTTTAGCTAGCTCTTATATCTTGACCTAACCCATCTCCTATAATCTATGTATCACCACATGGTTGTGGCTTACTGGGTAAAGTTTCATCTAGCATCCAGTGACTGTCTCTGGAGGGACTACATGGCTTCTCACTTGACTCTGTCTACTCTCTCTCTCTCTCTCTCTCTCTCTCTCTATATATATATATATATATATATATATATACATATATATATATCATTCAGCCTGATTATATTCTGTTTGAGTTATTGGTCAAAATCAGTTTCTTCATTCATTGACTAATAAAAGCAACACATGTATAGAAGTATTTCCCCTTTTCTGTTTAAATAAAAGGAAAGGTTTTATCTTTAACACAGAAAATATAATATAACAAAACAGGTATTAAACAAGAATTACAGTTATAATATTTATATCTACTTTATATTTTATCATAACTAAGGCAAACTATAATTATAACTATCTATTCTTCAACACCATCAAAGACTCCAGAAGGGTACAATATTAACTAAGTATACAGGAAGCAAACTTTGGAGGTTGCAAACAACTTCCAAACCATTAGAGTTTACAGAAACATCTCATTGCCTGAACAGTCACCCAAAGTTCTTCTGTACCATTGGAGCATACAATCTTCAGCCTACAGGCTCATAGTATCTGGCAGACTTTTCCATGGATCAAGAAATTTCAAAGACAGTTCCGCCTATATTAGCAGTTTGTCAATCACTTTCTTCTGTGTCCTGCAGAATGTCTGTCATGTTCTTTCATGAAGGATCGTCTCAACTTTAGGCAAGTTCAGCATTAATTTCTCTGTGGGTCCTGTATATCCAGTTCATTCAGCATAACACCAAGCTGTCCAGGCAAGAACAATTTTTTACCCAAATGGCTAGCAAACTCTATAAGGAGCCTCTTTGATGCTCATCTTCCTCTTGAAGTAATTGGCACTCCCAGGAGCAAAGGAATCTTATGTCATAGAAAGTCCTAAGTTCTTAAAAAATTTTAAATGCCATATTCTGAATGTCTCTGGAAGATTTGAAGAATACCTATCTAACTGACATATGTTTCCATATATCTAGAAAACCTAACTAACATGACTACAACCTTGACTATTATAGATGACTATCTACTAACCTGTATTTCTTAATTATACATTACATTTTTAAATAAGCTGCACAAACACAATACCTTAATCAAGAGCATAGATAGATAGATAGATAGATAGATAGATAGATAGATAGATAGATAGATAGATAGATAGATAGCAAAATTGACTTTAAATTTGTATCAACAAACCAAGATTCATGCCAATGAAAGTCTCTATAGTATATCAGCCTTTAAATGAAAATAAACATTTATAAACAATATTTTGGAATATGGGCATAGTTTCCTTTAAACTGTTTCCTGCTTTATGTTGGGCAATGTATCTTTGGGGGTGTTCATGGCAACCTTTAGGGAATGTCTTGGTCCATCAAAACACATTAGTCTGGAAGAAATGCATAGGTTCTCATCTTCTGTTGAAACAAAAAAAGAACCTATTTTCCAAAGCAATAAATCCTTAGATCCAGATTTTGAAGTCAAAATACCTTTATGTTGGTTTACCTTAGCAGTCCATACAATGAAATATCTCACAGTAATCCTTCACAGTCAAATAATTTAAAGGAAATACAATAATATACATAATCCAGACTCTCTGTATATAGTCCATCTTTACATGGCTTATTTTTTTACTCTATTACTTTTTTCTACAAGTTTAAAATTTATTTTATTATCTTTACTCCTTTAATCCATGACTATCTGTACACTTCTACATTACATTTACTGTCTCTTTACACTTTTCCTTCTCTCGCCCAAGCCTATATACATTTTGTAAACACACTATGTCTTGTTTAGAGGTTTTATTTTTTGTCTGAATCTATCCTATTGTGTATCTGAGATCCTTTTCTGTCCAGGAGCACTTCTTAAAATGCTATGTCACGGTGTTACTAGGACTAAAGCTGATTGGTCTTTTGGCTCCACCAATTGTGGAGACATGTTCACTGCCTCCTCAAGCTGTGCATACTGCCCCAGTTCCAAGTATGCAGTGGGTCTATGTTGCACCATTAAACAGTTTATAACACGTCATTCAGAAACTCCATTTAAATGCTCTGTCTTCTGAAAGAGCCAGGGTTTGTTGGGAAGCACAGCCCAGGAAGCTGCTCTTTCAAAACTGGCAGTTTTGTTTTTTCATTTTTGTTTTGTTGCTGAATCAGAAAGACCTCTTGTAAAGGAGTTGCTGCATGCCGCCAGCCAAAATTAAAAAAAAAAAAGTGTGGTTAAACTTTGTTATTTTTTTTTTGTCAGTCTGTAGAAGTCACCCAAACAGAGAGGAAGAAGTTGAGGATGCTTCACTGATAAAGGATACCAATCCATGTGACTAACACAGACAAGAATTATGGGCTAATTTAAGGTGTAAGAGTTAATAAGAAGCCTGAGCTTATAGCCCAACCAGTTTATAATTAATGTAGACCTTGATGTGCTTGGTTGGGACTGAAAGACTGTAGAAGAAAACAGGACAGACACCTCTGTCAACATGTCAGTCATGGCAAAAAGGAATGTTTGTTGATGCTAATGAATGTAAAATTGGCTACATTGGAGTACACATGATCCTTTCAAAATGAGCAAGCCCAATTCCATAAATACTATCATTGCTTTCCCTTCCTCGTGAGAGTTTTGGGCTTAATAAAGAATTGTCTTTCTCACAAAGGTGGGAATGGCACCTCAAAGCTAGCTATGATTGCTTTTACACTTAGAGTTCAATATCTTGTCAAATAGATTTGACCACTAGGATTATTTCTCTACACTGTCAGAAGTAAGGAAGTCATATCTGCTTCAAATTTTGTTCAGTGGCCATTACAGGCAATGGTTAAAGATAAGCAAGTAGCTGTATACATTGTGCTTGAGGATACAAATTTAGTGAGAAGCCTCTAGATCAAGCAGCATGCCATTTTATTACTATTTGTTTATTATTTCTATGTGACTGATATGTAATATCAAATTAAGGACATTTAACACTTCCCAAATATTCTTGGGAAATGACAAAATAGGATTAAGAATAAAAATGATTGACATATTCAGATGTAAAATGTTTAAATATGAAAAACAAAAATTTATCACTTAAAACTAATGTAACTTTTTGATATAGTTGAGGGGTTAAAACTGGCTAAATATTATAAATCCCAGCTTGTTAAAGCTAAGATAATGAAAAGTAAGGTCAAAGAGTCAGAATGGCAAGAATTGAACATAGTCATCAGAGCTTACCTTAAAATTTTATTTCTTTCTTGCTGATAAAAACATTAAAAACTAATCATTCTCTGTACATGGGAGTGGAGGCAAGATGATTCTCAGCTATATAATGAGTTCAATTTTATAGATTCTAAAATAACTCAGAGACATAACCTCATAGCAAAGTGTTTGAATTCTCTGACTCTTATAATCTTTCTGCATCCTCTTTAGCAATGTTCTCTGAGCTTTAGAAGTGAAAGTGTTTTGTAGATGAATCCATTGGAATTGCATTCCACTACAGTAAACTTTGATAGGTTGCAATTTTTTATTAATAAACTCTATCTGTTGCAAACAGAAGTTCCCTTGATAAGGCATGAGGACTACACATGCGTGTACTATACATATACGGCAAGCATATTAATGTGGATATAAAGACAGCAATTTAGAATGAAGTTACAGATTATGCTAGTTTAGTAAAATGACAATAAAAGTTTCTCCTCCAAGATCCATAACTTTACAAGTCTTGGGTGGTTGAGTAGGTTTCCAGCATCAGACACTATTTCTCCACTCTTGAGTGAGAGTTTTAGTTACCACTAAGGCATGCATGCCACTAGTGTACTCTTAGTTTATCATGCCAGGTAGATCATTGCTGTGGTTCATAAGCATCATAGCTTGGTGGCAGTGTTAGTTGTTTCCTTCCTTTGTGAGCTTGCTTCCTGCCTTCTGCTATCATGAAAACTGATCCCCAGGGAGGAGGCTTGTAACAAGAGGTCCTGCTTGTTGGGGTTTCTTTCATGCCCAGTTCTCACAGCCATTTAGCCCCAAAGAATCACACAGAAGTCTACATTAGATATAAACTGATTGGCACATTAGCTCAGCCTTTGTATTAGCTCTTATCACTTATATTAACCCATTATTCTTATCTATGTTAGCCACATGGCTTGGTACCTTTCTCAGTGAGACAGGTCACTTCTTGCTTCTTCTGTGTTCTGGGCAGGACTGCAGAAAGAGCTTCTTTCTTCCCAGAATACACCTGTTCTCACTGTCCCACCTCTACTTCCTGTCTGTTTTTCCCACCTATACTTCTTGCCTGGCTACCGACCAATGAGCGTTTATTTTAAACATCATTGACAGAATACAGACAATTCTCCCACACCAGGAGGCTTGCAGGTAAGTTTCAGTTTAGCATATTATTTCCTTATCTTTGAACTTTCGTTAATTTAAATTTAATTGCTTCTGCATCTTGAATGTGTGTGTGTGGGTTTCTCTGCCATGATTGGATATTTTTGAGATAATTAAATATTCAAAAATTGTGTCTTTTACCAACTTGAGAAAAATTGGTACAATTATTTTAGTAAACACTCCAGTTTTCTTTCTTTTCTACCTTTCTGATAAGATGGAATTAGACATCAATACCCCATTCTTTTTTTTTTTAGTTTTTTTCTTCCACTGTGTGTTCAAAACAGGATAATTTCAATAGACTATCTTCAAAGTCACCATTTTTTCTGTCTTCTTCACTCCATAATTTCTATTTCGGCTGTTTTTATCTTTATATCTGTCTATAATTTGTACTTAATTATTTCTATTTGTCTTTCACGCCCAGGTACATTTTTCACCTCTTATGAAGTAGTTTTAACATCTGAATCACCTTCTTTGATTGTTCTTTTGTTTCATGACTGACTTTCATTTTTACAGTGTTCTTATATAAGCTTGTCTCCTATTCTTCCCTAAACACCCAATGGCTATGGTTTGTCTAAATCTCTGCTCACTAATTCCTCAAACCAGAGATCTGTGATTGCCTCTCAGAGTTTTAGTCACACACTACAATTGACTCCAAATGGCCTCCATTCTGAGTGTAATAAATAGGGACTACCAGTCATATGCCTCTTTTATCTATGAAATGTGCATTCAATTCTGAGAAGAAAGTAATGGACAATGGAAGGAGATCAAACAACTATTCACATTATTGATTTGGCTAAGTGGCACTAAAAAATGGATGTCACATTTTTTTTTATTGCCAGAGAGGTGATTTTGAGATTAAAAACACTTGTTTTTCTTTCAGAGGACCTGAATTAAATTTTTAACAACACATCAAGTATATCTCATAACCACCTGTAAGTGCATCTCCAGAGGATCTGATGCTTTCTTCTGGTCTGAAGACACCTGAGCACACATGTGTTGTTATACCAAAGAGTTCCACAATAGCCTAAAATTGAGTATAACAAAGGTTTATGTGTTTGGGGATAAATTCATAGTAAGGGTAGTGACGCACAGTCCTCTGCATGTACTGGCAACTGGAACTAAATTCAGCAACAATGAGAGCTGCACACATTTTTGTCTGCATTTATGGTACACGAGATCATGCTCAAAGTGTACCAGTGTCTTAAAGGCTATTGACTGAAGGAGTTCCCATAATACTGCTCCTATTTTTTTTAATAATAGAGTTCCAAGCTTAATACAAACTATCTACAATAAGAACAAATATCAAGTATTATCCAGGGAAAAGAAGAGACAAAAAACAAATATAAAATTTAGAATTACAATCAGTATGAGCCACATCAAATAAGAAATACATGCTAAATGTTTCAATAGTTATCCTACCCTAAGGAGTCTAAATCTTATATTAAAAATGGCTTGGCTAAGCCATAAGAGGAATGTATCAATGACTATCTGTCTTCAAGCCCATCAAAGACCTGAGCATGGAAAGAATGTTACCTGAGTAAATAGGAAGCACAATCAGGCAACTGTCAAAAGGTGCAAGAAATGAGAGAGAAAGCCAGTTACCTGGGCAATTACCCAAAGTCTCAATTGCAACGTTGGGGCATTCGACTTTGGCTAAGGCCTAGAGAAACTGACAGACCATTTTTTAGAGTCAGGAAAATTTGAAAAACTGTCTTATCCTGTCTTGGCAAAATATGGCAGTATTTTTGTTTGTATCCTTCTTGTCCAGTTTGGACACTGTACATTTTGTCAGAAGTCTAAGCAGGGATAGTTCTTTGCCCAAAGATCAGAGACGCTTCAGAGAAGTTGCAGCAGGAATCCATGGATAGTGATAACTCAGTCACTTAGCAGGGAGGACAAAGCCACACAGGCGAAGACTGGAGGGAAATTGCCAAGTCACCATGGTGGTCCAGCCAAACTAAACCTTGCCCAGCTATGCCAGAGGAATAGTTCAGCTGCAGAGGGGTAATTCAGCAGTGTGTAATGGGAGAACGCTGCAGGTGGGTACTGGGCAGGACCCAGCAATGGCATGGACTCAGGCCATGAAGGCACCAATTACTGTGAGTTTATCTCCAAGTAAGTAAACCTTCACTGCACTCCATTCTGGACAATTGTGAAATTCTTTGGTAAAACAAAAAATTGGCACCCAACACAGCGTGGTATCTTAAAGACTATTGGCTGAAAGAGTACCACAGCACACATGTACATACACACATACAAATGTACACATATGATTGAAAAAAATAAAAAATAAATATTAAAAAATATGCTAAAATGTATTCTGAGTATTATTGAAAAGAATCAGGGCACATGCAGAAGAAGGGAAAGTGTGGGAATGAAGTTCTATGCGGAATGGAGATGGATTAAATGCATGTATGAATATTAAAGAATTTTATTTAAAAATAATTTAATCAAGTATAAGAGAAAATGTCCCATTTAAATATATTGCTTCCTAAGTTCTTAAACCACAGTTAAAGTACATTGAAAATATGAGTAGAGACTCTAATAGAAAGAAATAAAGTGATAATGTGAGAATGCAAATACCCTCATGTGGGAAGAGAATAATGTTTCTATTTGTTATAGCAATAAAACAAGTATCCAAAAGGACAGCTTTGCCCAGTATGTGGCATTTGATCTCTAGTAGCTAAAATCAAAGACTCTGAGAGGTTCCTGTCTACTTCCTCTGACATTCTTAGTTTCTAAAACTTAAAGTGTCTTTAAACAAGTACAGAAGTTATTTGGTTTCTAGAAAATGGTAGGAGTTTTTTTTTTTAATTCTGTTCTGTCATGTCTACAGAAGAAAAAGATGAATAAAACTCTGCTTATAATATCCTGCTAAGATACTGAAATGGTCACGTTTCTGTGCTCTGTGACTCTACATTACTTACTATATTGTTTCAGACATCTTCCTGAATGATCAGATCTCAGAGGGCTGGGCAGTGTTTACTAACATGATTCCAATTATGAAATGGAAAATCACCCCAGGAAAGGAAACTGGGTGTGCTCTAAAAATGAGGGGAAAAAGATAAATAACGAGGGATATATTTGACGCTGTAGTATCAGGGAGCATGTGTCTAAAATGAGTTGAGGTCTAGAATGTAGACTGTGTGCTCAATTTTCCCAAAAAGTTAAAAAAAATCTAAAAATCTCATGTTATAAGCAAAAAATGGGGCATGCTTAAGATGGGAAACACGGGCTTTTACACTAAAATTTCACCAGCAGAACACTACATTTAAAGTTCTGTCTTTTTTTGATTTCTATGAGGTTACAGGCTATTCACAAGAGAATGCAAAATGCGGAACCTGTAAGATAACTTACATGAATTCTGGTTATTTGGGTTACAGTAATGCACCCCCAAAGCTGTAGGAAAATGAAGAAGCAAAGTCGCTTCATACTTATTTTGTGATAAATCTTAAAAAAGGAAAAAAGAGCAGGAAACTTGGGAAGAAGTAAGACAGCCCCACTTTCAAGTTGAATACTATAGGTTTGGAAACAAACATCAGTATATGAGTATGGATTGCTGAAGGAATGGATTCTGGCTGCCTTGGAAGGAGAACAGCCACCATATAACTGGAAGTGACAGGTCACACTCCCTGAGGTTTTTCTCTGAAAGGATTATAACATTTGACTGGTACATAGCCCTGAGGCACAAAGTTCATGGGACCTTAGTGAATCAATGGACAATCAGGTAGTTCTCTCCTTAGAATGGAGAAAAGTACTTTAAAACTTAGTATCGGATTATTATGCAGAAGGATTATTAACCACACACACAAAAAAATACTATCAATAGGTACTGGTGTCAAATTGCTTCCCCAGAAATGGTATCCTGACTCCTATCTGGCAACACATATAAAGCCATTACAATATGTCTTTAAAGTATTATTGAGTTATTGTGAGATCACTCTCATGGAACATAATACAATATGGCATTGGTCTCAAAGAAAAAGGGGGGGAAGCTACAGTGTATGGAAAGCCACAAAGGAAGACTTCATGCACAATAGAGGCAGAGAGTAATAGTTATGGCTACAGACAAAGAAAGCCTGGAGTCCCACTGCCATTGACATAATCAGGCAGAAGGAAGGATGCTTCCCGATGTATCTCAGAGGGAACATGGCCCTAACATATTACTTCACCCTTCCAGTCCCCAGAGTGCTACAGAGACACCAAGTAGAGCCATCTAACCCCACAGCACATCCTAGGAACCTGCTGCTGCCTCTGTATGTTCCACAGTGGAAAAGGACTGAACATACGCCAGGCTGACTACCAAAGGAGTAGGAACAAAAATCTCTAAGAAAAAAGATGTTCTCAATGTAAAAACAATCATTTGTAAGTAGTTTATTGTAATGTATAACCAATGTGCTGGCAGAATTTATGCTTTCAGTTTTAGTAACTCAGAAACTCAAGAAAATCATTACTTGTTTTAATAAGTTGACTATTCTATCTCTTTAATATATTCAGTGAGAATAGAAAGCTCAGCTTTAGAGCTTCACAGGAGATTCATTAAAAGCTCTGAACAATGAGGCCTAGCTTAGGGTTTGGTGGTTGGAGCAAAGCCAGAGTAAAAGTCTGAAGTAAGTGACAGAGGCCAGGGCAAAGCTGCATATTAAGTGTTGACTGGAAGCAGGCGCTGCACTGTCTGCCCATCAAACTCACATCTTTTTCCTGGGCCTTGGAGGCTGTGTCTGGGCTTGCACATTTCTGTTTTCAAGGAGCATCCACTATAGGAGAAGGCTTTATTTTGTCTGTAGAGTGAGAATAAAGTACAGCTGCTCGTTATGACCGTCGTCGTCAGGGAATTCTGAGACCTCTCCTCTTCACCTAGAATCAAATTTTACCCTCAATGGCTACCAAGGGCCAACTCTAATGGAGCATTCACTGATTACTTGTGTACAAGCTTGTTACTGTAGCTTACATTTCACCTTGCATTGTAGGAGATCACATATTTAACTACTATTAAGATCTTCATTGTGGTTTACTTTGGTTTAGAAGCAATACCAAACAATTGAGTATGATAAAAGGCTAACTCTGTGTTTTCTTGAAATGCAACAATTAATTTCTTTATGCATCAAGAAATTATAGATTAGCTGTGTGTGCTGTGTGTACTGCGTGTGATGGCCTATGTGAGCTGTGCTATGTGAGTTGTGTATGCTGTGGGTGTTGTGTTTGCAGTGCTGTGTGAGCTGTGCTTTTTAAGTTGTGTGTGCTGTGGGTGTTGTGTTTGTAGTGCTATATGAGCTATGCTGTGTGAGTGTGTATGTTGTGGGTGCTGTGTGCTATACTGTGTGCATTGTGCTGTGGGTACTGTGGGCTGTGCTGCGAGATTTGTGCTGTGTTGTGCTGTACTGTGACTACATAAAAATATTTCCTATTTACCAGTTAAGTGATATGACTGAAAGCAAACAATGTCACCATAATTTAGGACTGGTGAGAGAAGATTCAAAAGGAAAAAAGGCTGATACAGCACACACAGGCATCAGACAACATTGATGCAGGCTTCAACCCCCTGCAGCATCTTACAGCATAAACACAGGCTAGATCATCTCTCAATAGGCGTGTTTATTTGTTTGTTTATCTTAATAGAATATCATTATCCTATGGTTGATCATATCACAAAGATTATTTCCGTTGACACCAAGAACCACATGAAATCAGGGCAACTCAATTATATAAACACACCAAAAAGGCAATAGTGAATATTAGTTAAATTGATTACTATCACATATGTAAAATATGACAGAAGCAGAGCTAAAATGAAAGACTCTGACTCCTACACTATTGTCTTCCTTATTTCAGAATACATGCAGAGTGTAGACTAAATTTCCCAATTAATATCTATAGAAGTTGAAGGCTAATAGAATGAAATTTTTCAATATATATTTCTTTAGGTATCCACTATATGCACCAAATGAGCAGTGGCTTTCTTACAATCACTTTTGTTATTAACTGGCGAAAGGGGAGTCTCAGAGAGGAAATCTTTCTGAGAAAGATGTTGCACATAACGTAAACAAAAGTAGTTGCTTTTCTCCTGGGAAAGAACTAATCAGGGCCATTTTGCCTCCAGTGAAATCCTCTAATTCATGGTTGCAGATACCTTCACTATCTAGGTTCACATATTGATTTAAGTTCAAATACAAACTGATATTTTCAAATAGATATATGGAGTAACAAAGTCTTTACGAAGGCTTCTTAATGCTCACGCATTTCAGTCTTGGACTTGGAATAAAATTTTCATGTAAAAAACTATAGCATTCTATAATATCGAGATATTATATATTTACTAAGTTGTAAATATATAAATAAGTAAATATATTTACTAAGTTGTAAATATAACTAAATAATTTACGCATATTGTACATTAATATTGATGAACATTTTATTAAAAAATTGTCACCACCATCACCACCACCACTGATGCATGCATATTTGTCCATCCCTTCATCTTTTAGTGGACAGTTTCTACTTTCTGGCTATCATGAATGTGCTGATATTAATGCTCTTTACAAGTATTTGTTTAAAACCGTGTCTTTAATTCTTTTTTTTGTTAAATGGCTAGAAGTAAGATCACTGAATCCTAAGTTTTTGTGAAACTCGCATAATGGTGAATCAATCCCACACCAGTTATGTTTTAAAGGGGTATTTATTTTGGGGGGGTAAAACTTACATACACCGTAAACCGTTAGGAAGGGAGCCTAGTTGCTGGAGTAGGAGCCGGAACCAAGCGCCTGAACCAAGAGGCTGAGCCAAGGCTTGCTGCTCTTCTTTTAAAGAGAAATATACCACGCCCCAGTAGGCTGGTGTTTCAGCGGCTATTGGCTGACAGAGCGGAAGGTGCTTCCACAGCACTGTGGGCTCATGCTTCAGCGACTATTGGCTGAAGCAGCGGAAGGTACTCCCGCAGCACTCGCAAACTCCTTAACACAGTGGCTGTACTATTTCACATTTCCTACCAGCAGTGTGTGATATTTTAAACTCCCCACATCTTCCTCTGTGTGTGTGTGTGTGTGTGTGTGTGTGTGTGTGTGAGAGAGAGAGAGAGAGAGAGAGAGAGAGAGAGAGAGAGAGTTGTGTGTGTGTGTGTGATGATTTGTGTTGATTATCATTTTCACAAAATCTGCAAGGACAAAGGCTGCAAGGCACATGTATGAAGGATGATTTAGATACATGTAGCCCCTGAGCATTACTGTAAATAATCGTTTTGATTAGTGTAATTGAGAAAGGAAGACTCACCCAAATAGAGAATACCCAGACTTGAGTCTTGGGTAAACAGAATGGAAAACAAAATTCATCTCTCCCTCCCTCCCTCCCTCCCTCCCTCCCTCCCTTCTTCCTTTCTTTCTTTCTTTCTTTCTTTCTTTCTTTCTTTCTCTCTCTCTCTCTCTCTCTCTCTCTCTCTCTCTCTCTCTCTCTCTCTTTCTCCTCTTTCTCTCTCTCTCTGTGCTTTAAGCTCCTGCTGACATGCCTTCCCTGCCATGGTGGATTTAACCTCAATCTGTAAGCCAAAATAAATCCTTCCATTCTTAACTTGCTTAGGAATAGCCAATAGGAAAAGCAACTTATACGTCCTTTACAGTAGGTGGGAAGTGCTGATTCACTATGACCATTGATGATTTTTGACTGTTTTTGTTTGGTTGGTTGGTTTTGTTTGCTTTGAGATGAGATGTTAGTATTTAACTTAGGCCAACTTCAAACTCTACATAACACAGGTAGCCCTCGACCCATAAATCTCCTGCCTAGCCTCCTGAGTGTTAGGTCACAAGTGTACCATCACAAGCACATCATTGCCAACATTTAATTGGGGCAATTCACATTTTATTATTAAGTTGCAAAATTCCTTATGTATTTCTTTGGATCAAACATCTGTGGCACGATGGCAGTTTCAGACATGAGACTGACATTAGACAGGTTCTCCTATCATGATTCCACTAGTACATTAATCAAAAATTGCATGCTGAAACAGAAATGTCCATGTGATGAAGGTCATTTACACTGATGTTCTGAAACCACTGGGGTAGTGTTTGACTACGTGTTACCATAACGAGGGAAGCTGCAGCTCCTGCCTGGCATGTTGTACTGATTCCACATCCATGTGTGTGTGAGTTTTCATTTTTAGAGATTTGTTTCTTTAAGAGTGATTCTCAACCCCCAGAATAACTTTAAAATTTAAAATAATTTCCAGTAGTAAGGTTATAAGCTGTCATTTGGTGATTAATGAAGAGTTCTGAAAGGGCAATTTTAGAAAACCATAGGGTGATGGGAATGCTGCAAAATCTCCAGGCACAGATTGAGCAGGGAGAGCGCAGAGGGGCAGCTGCTGTGGGAGGATAAATGGTGCCCTTCCATTTCTTTATCACAGAGCATGACAAAGCAGCACTGGGCTCCCATTCAGGTCAAGCAACCTGGACAGCACAGATGACTGCTTAGAGAAGTGGGGCCGGGGGAGCAGGTTAGCAGCCAGCATGTGCATTGGAGATTGATGTTGATCCTCTTCGCTGCCAAGTGAAATGCCAATAATGCTTGTGTAGCGTTTTGTGAAGCAATGAGAGTATTGATTCCTGAGTGATAATAAAGAATGGAGCCACACTCTTAGGTATAAAAATATTGACAACTGTTACAAAGAATTGACTCAAGGGGCTTGAGTGCTGGCCTATCTTAATACACATAATTCAGGCTTCAGGAAGATTTCAGGATCAGCCAGGCATGACTTGAAGGGAAAGATTGTGCTATCAATACACCTGCAGCTTTACTGGTCTCACGGTATATTGGACTGTTGGACTAAGTAGGACTAGAGCTAACGTATTCCTGAGGTTTGTTGATAATGAGAAAGATGATTAAAAATTAAAGAAAGGAAATGAAGGGAAAAAAGAAAGGTAATAAAATATCCACTGATACATTTTTAAAATTTCAGATTCTGTCTGCAGGTTTTTTGTTTGTTTGTCTGTTTTTTGTTCTTTTTTTTTTTTTTACTGTTGTTAAAGATGAAAGCAGAGGAACTTTAGATTTGTTTTTTTTAATTTACTTATTTATGTATTTATAAGAATTTTCACTTCCTCCCTTCCTCCCAATACCCTCCTGCTCCTCCCACTCCCTCTCCTCCTCCCTCTCCAGTCCTAAGAGCAGTCAGGGTTTCCTGCCCTGTGGGAAATCCAAGTTCCTCCCCCCCTCCCTCCAGGTCCAGGAAGGTGAGCATCCAAACAGACCAGGATCCCAAAAAGCTAGCACATGCAGACGAAACAAGACCAAGTGCCATTGTCAATGGCTTCTCAGTCAGCCCCCATGTTAGCCACATTCAGAGAATTCGGTTTGATCACAGGCTCGTTCAGTCTGAGTCCAGGTGGCCTTGGTGAGCTCTCATTCGATCAGTCCCCTTGTATCAGTGGGTGAACACACCCTTCGCGGTCCTGACTTCCTTTTTCATATTCTTGGCGATGGATAGAGATAGAGACAGAGACACATATTGGAACACTGGACTTAACTCCCTAGGTCCAAATGAGAAGCAGAGGAAGGGAGAATGTGAGCAAGGAAGGCAGAACCAGAGGGAACCTTCATCCGACGATGGATGGAGATAGAGGCGGAGACCCACATTGGAGCACTGGACTGAGTCCCCAAGGTCCAAATGAAGAGAAGAAGGAGGGAGAACATGAAAAAGGAACCTTAGATTTGTGTCTTCTGAGAACATTTTCTGTTCCATATTATAGGTCTGACACAAGCTAAAATGGAACTCTTGAAAAATACATGACTATTGCATTTAATAATATCAAGTTCTTGATGATGTGCTGATATAATGCTTAGAGTTATTCAGAGAAGGGATACCATATGAACACTCATACTCAATAATTTCTAAGTAAAAAACCCTATGAAGAAAAATAATAAGCCATCAATGCTGGGGAACTTATGCATCCTTAGGTTTACTAAGCATTAAAAGAATTTTGTCTCATATGAGTGCAACCTGATCTAGGAACCAACAAACTACTTGAAATAATGTAATTGTTAAAAAGCAAACATAGCTGTGGATTTATGTAATAATATATATATGTGTGTGTATGTGTAAATATATATATATATATGGTGCACAGAGATATGCATAAATTTTACATTAACTGATAACAAAAGAATACTATCATTTGTAGAGTAAAGATGCTTTTAGAATCAGAAAGGGCCTGGTGAGTAGTTTAATAATGAAACATTGCTAAACATATGGATGAGTCTAGATTCAATGTTCAGCACTAAATCAATCAATGAATGAATTAATTAATATAAAGATTTTGGACATTATAATTGATATTGTCCTTTATAATCTGAAATGTCGTTTATGCACAGTTTAGTTGTTTTTCTGATTTTTCTCTGCTCTGCTATGTTAGACATTTTGCCCTTGATCATTTGTAAGGTCACTATACAGCTACAATTAAACAAGACAGAGAATGAAAGACACTCAGTGAAAACAATAGCCTTATAGACTCAACATCAATCACAGTACAGAAGTGCCTGAGCCCAGTTCAGCTTCAGAGAGCTCAAGCTAGCCCTCAGTGGACTCTTAGAAGGTTATATTTTCTCATGTCACATAAAAAAATGGTCAAATATTTTTTTTAAAATATCTTGTGTTATCAAAGAAATTCTGCTAATGTGATAGAGAAACTTTCTCGCAGGTAATACATAATATGTATTGTGTTCTTAATAGATTGTTTGGTTTAATACAAATTTATTAAATTATATTCATAAGCATGGATATGAAATTTTAGACAAAAGATTTTCATGGCTGTGTTATATATAATATTGAAATAAAAGTGTCAAATGTGAAGAGCAAAATGATGTTAACTGAAGAAGTGCTCAATTTTTCTTAAGTGTGAGATGATGCTGCACTCACAGAGACTGACCCTGCAGATTTTCCAGGGTCACCATTCCTCACTATCCTGGTATTGCAACTGCTTGTAGATTGCATTAGCCTAGCCACCTTTCCTCCTTTGTGTATGACTTGATACAACTGATCATCACTGCGTCCATCCTTAGGGGAAGGACATGGTTGTGATAAGATAGCCAG
Source organism: Myodes glareolus (assembly GCF_982192425.1). NCBI lineage: Eukaryota > Metazoa > Chordata > Mammalia > Rodentia > Cricetidae > Myodes > Myodes glareolus. The sequence continues at coordinate 119,302,384 of NC_142028.1, read as the reverse complement.
AGTTATCTTTGCATTAGTGAGAAACTTTTTGTCATCTTAGACTAATTTGACTAAAGAATTTTTTCTTCTTAGAGTTAGTTGACTGTTGTCTTACTTAGAATTTCTACTGCTGTGAAAAGACACCATGACCACGTACATAGCTATTATAAAGGAAAAAAATTAATTGTATGACTTACACTCAGAGGTGCAGTTCATTATCATAGTGGAACATGACACTATACAGGCAGACATGGTGCTGGAAAAGTAACTGAGAGTACGACATCATGACTTGCAGGCAGCAGGAAGTGGCCTGAGACTCTGGGTGTGGCTTGAGCATATATGAGACTTCAAAGCCTGCCTACACTGTGCCATTCTTTCTCCAAAAAGGCCATACCTACTCCCAACAAAGCCACACATCTGAACAGTGTCATTCCCTATGAGCTTTTGGAAGCCAGTAACGTTCAAACTACCATAACTATATTCAAAATAATAGAGAACTTTAATGTATTATTTCATAAGCAAAAGTACAAAACAATATGCCATATGACTCCACCTCTATTACTGCATATTCTACAAAGTTTTAACATGTTGTTTATGGTATAGGATAACATAAACATTATACAATGCTTTACTTTGTATTTCTGCTTTAAACTTACATGAGTGAATATGGTAACTGAATAAAGAAGGTAAAATAGTATTTCCCCTCATGTAAACATCTTTAATCTAATTTTGATAACAATTTTGCAATCTCCTTCCATCCCCAACTCCAGATACAACTATTAAACTATCTACCATGAAACCAGTTGTTCAAATTGCATATAGGAGTTCTTTGTCTATTGGAACCCTCTTTGTTTTACTTTATGTAATATGTTTGAGCGCTAGCTAAGCTGCTGCTAACAACAGGGTTAACCAACACAGTAGGGCAACTAAAGTTCACAAAAATGTATTCTACTTTTAATGAAAAGCTGCAAGAGAGATATTTGACGCTTTCCCAAATAATACGAATTTAAGAAAATAGTAACACCAAACATGACAACTTAACCATTAAATTATATATATACATATATATATATATATGTATGCATTCATAAATTATCAGTGTGCCCCATACATACATATAAATACTGTCAATTGCATGACTTTTATATATCACATAGCACTTTCTATATGCTAATAAATCTGATAGAATTGGGAGACATTGGAGAAAAGCAATTTTTAGTTAGCATGAATAATTCACCACTTCTTTTTATTTATCAGAGACTAATGGCTTTCCCATTATAGTTTAGGAAAAAGAAAATCAAAATTTCAATGTTCTACTTATTCTTCTACATAAGTGGGAATCACACAATTAAATCTCTACTGATTCTTTTTTGTTTCAGTAGGTAGTAGATGTAAAAATATATATTGCAAACAATTCAAAACTTTTTACTGTTGCTATTTTGCTATGGTAATGCAGCTGTGCTGTTTCATTGATTTATCTAAAAAACATTATTAAACACCTCTTTTTGGCAGCATGCTAGTTCGGCACAGAGTAATGATGCAAGTGAATGAATAACGGTCCCTACCCTGTGGGACCTCAAAGTCTAACCGGCAAACAGACATGCAAACATTGTGGTTGCAATGCCCTGCTGTCAAACTAGAGGTGTATAGAAAGGAAATGGTGACATGAAGTAATCAACCTCAATTATGGAGAAGAAAGATATACAGATAAATTTTCATGGGTTTAGGACCATAGATAATTTGTAAACCCAATGAACATATTAAAAGAAAGCAATCCAGGCAGAGTTGTAAAACAAAGGAGTTGTGATTGCACAGGCTGGTAGCAGACATAATAGATCTGTTTGCCTGCAGAATGAGTAACAAACAACAGCAGAAGATGGGTACATATGTATCATGAAAATGTTTTCAGTTATAAAGAACAGATACCTTTTGTAGGAATACAAGTGATTATAGTATTATATCATACATATATACAGACAGAAGCTTAACTTTCCAATTAAAAATAATTTGAAAGAGGGTACTTTGTGTGGATAAATAAATTTGCTTACCAGAGCCATAAAGTTATTATGTGAATATTCATGTGCCATTGATAGGCTACCTCCGTATGTATATTGGCCATGGAGGTCTCTGATTTCCCATCAAAGAATATAGATAATATTTACTATTGTCTCTGCTATAGGTTGCAAATGAAGAAACTTCTTGCTTTGATTGTAGGGCATGGACAAATCATGTTACAAAAGAACTGGGAAGTTTCACCCTTTCAGTTTGCATTTGTAGTGTCAGAAGGTGCTAGGCAGACTATGGGAGAAGAATCATCAATAGTCTTATGTGTATCTTAGCAACTTACCTGGGAACACATACTTGATAGTGCATCAGTGTTGTCCTCTTAGATTTAAGGCCTGCTCCACAGAGGAAATTCACACCTGATACTAAATCTTCTAATCAGACACCTGTGGCTGGTGAGGTCCTAGACCTGAGTATGGAAGGCATCACTACTATTTTGCCAAAAGGACATAATATACCTGTCAATTTGCTTTCTAACTATTTATATATATACTCGTAGTATTAAAGCTATAGACTTTAATAAGATTTTTTTTATAGTCAGTAGTGGTTCTTGAAAAGACCACAACTGGCTAAAGAGACAAAAATAAGTGACTATGGAATGTTCAACCTGATATGGTGTGTGTGTGTGTGTGTGAGAGAGAGAGAGAGAGAGAGAGAGAGAGAGAGAGGGGGGGGGGGAAATAGAAAGAGAGAGAAAGAGAGAGAGAGAGAGAGAGAGAGAGAGAGAGCTTACGACAAAGCCAAGGTTCTAGGAATAATGAATACTGGATAATAAAGAATGTGAGAGATGGAAGATAGGGTACAATATGATGGAATCTTATCCTTAAAGCATGACTAGGTCAACAGTTTCTTGAAACCCCAACAGTCCTGATTTCCTGCATAAAACCCACATAGCATAGGAGCCATCATCACTCACTCATGGGTAAGGGATCTTGAAGACTGATAGCAGTTAATGGTTTCTGAGGAACAGATAAACAATTTTGGTAGTGTACCCACTGGTAAACAGTCTATGATCCTGTGAACTACCATTCACCCATGCTTCTACAAGCAATACTTACTCACAAATTCACCAGTCAAAACAAAAACATAAAGGTAGAGGGGAATTGTTTAGAAAGAGGAAAGATATGAGCAGGAGTGGGAGGGAGATCGAAAGAGTAATGGGAAGGGATAAGCTCAGTAAACAGTTCACCAAAGTAAATGGTTACTCTGTGTGTGTATGCATGTGGGGGGGGATATTTTATCACACTCCTGAGACTGGCATTAAAGTTTACCTTAAATTAGAGGAAGAAACTAGCTACTAGATGGCCAGAATCAGCCATAGACATTTTGGAGGACCTAGTACATATAGAGAGATGCAGGAAATAGCAGGAAGGGGCTTAGAAAGATTTATGGGCTTTTGATGGAGGAAGGAGAGAGAGAGGAGGTCACTGTTCACTTTACCACTTCTCTAACAAATCAGGTCTTTACCCCAAAATCTGACTCCTGTGTTTTATTTAATATTGGGACAATTTAAGTATTTACTTCATCTTGTGTCCAAAATAGTGCATGAGATCATAAGACAGCCTCTCACCACCAACTTTGCCATTACTGGGGTTTCTGCTTGCAGCTGACTCTGTCATTCAGATGGCCCCATACCTTTGCTTCCTGCTATATGAATTTTTCCTGCTTATTCTCATGTGTCCAGATTTTAGGCAGTTCATTCTCTCTTCCCACAGGTTGTAAGCATTTGCTGGAGCCGTTCCTCACCTTGACACCGGTTTGCACCATTCAGTCTTCTACTGTTGCTGCTGCTGCTGCTGCTGCTATAGCATACCCTAAGCCCCTGACTACACACAAGCAGCTGCAAGTGCCCACAGACTGGCCCATGGAGTGCAGCAGCAGCCACTGTGAACCCAGTGCACAGAGCTAGACAGGATGTCAAGTCACACACAGAGAGACAAGCACTGTTGTCACAGCTGGATACCCTTGCACAGCTTTTCTTTTACTGTCATTGTCAGGAGATATGGTAAGACACCTAGGAATTCTTAATGAGGGAATTAATTTAAAATAAATAAAAAAGTTTTCCCAACATGAAGAATGGGAAACAAAATTGCAATGCAGAATGTCAGGTATCTGTGTGTTTTCATAATAGATGATTTGAAAATGTAAAAATTAAATGAAAGTGTAAGAAGAGAAAATTAACTTATCTGGAATTGACATAATATCAATTATACAATTATACTTATTATCACTTTGGTAATTCATGTTTTATATTTAGAAAGTGGTTTGACTAGGTGTCAAATATGAAACACTGACTGATAATATACAATCCATTGAAAGACCCACCAGTAAAACTAAGAAAAATATTCACACAGTGACAGGAAATTAGAGAAGAACTTACCACATCATTGTATTCTGAAACTGGACAGGAACATCCCAAGGTCACTAGAACATCAATATTGGTTTATCCAATTACCATAGAAGAATAGCTAACAAATGATATGCACAATGCAGAAGTTATCTGGAGTCCTGCAGAAATGTTATATTTGGACAGATTTAAAGAAGCAAGCATTTTAAATGGTAAGCATTTGCCCTTTGTGAAACAGATGCAAATATATGGGCAACAGAACAGAATTACTCCACAAAACTGAAAGCCTTAGCTACAGCAATATTGGAAACTGGCCATCATTTACAATGGAAAAAGTGGTGGAAAGAGGAATATAAAGTCATAGAACAATAAAGTAGGGCTAGAATATAGAAATATACAATATAAGCATCTCAGGGTAGGCCAGTATACTGATGTGTAAAGACAGTATAGATTTGAAGATCACACTTTGTCCCTCTGCCAAAGAGCAGTTTTGAATGCTTGAAACAGGTTGAAGAATAAGAAAAAAGAACTGAGCTATTTTCTAAAATTATACAATACCACAAAGGAGATTTCATTATTTTTACAAAGATTGAATTCAGCAGTAATAGAATGATATGAGATCAAAAAAGATAGGAAAATCTAAAGTGAATATTTGGCTTTTGAAAATGCTAATTCAGTAAACAAAATGGTGATTAGGCCTTTAAAGGCAAGATAAGAACCGTAGATGAATGGATCTGAAATACAGTTGATAAATTATCTCATAGTAATGATGATGCTTTGTTAGAAGTGATGGCTATAAATTTTAAGAAAAATCAAGGAGTCAGATGTTTTAATTGTTAAACAATGTCATCTGAAAAGCGATTGTAGACAAGGCATTCCTAGAAACAATATTTTTCTGAATATATTCTGAATATTTATTCAAACTGAATGCAATATGCAGAAGGTGTAGCAAAGACCAATATTAGACTAATGGATGCCAATAAAGAAGGTACAATCAAGGCAACCCTTTGTAATCAGGAAAAACTTTGGGGACTTCTCATAGTACCATGAAGGCATAAGTCACAAACAATCCCACACCAGTTTAGAATTATGATTAATAAAGTGGTTATTTATTTAAAGGGAAAAAGCTTACAGATCACCGTACCAGACAACAGCCCTCTGCATGATCAGGAAAGGAGTCTAGTAGCTGGAAGCGGAGCCAGAAGCAAGAGAGTGAGCACACGGCTACGACTGCTTTTTAAAGCCAATGAGATCATGCCCAAGTGGGCTGGTATCTTAAAGGCTATTGGCTGAAGGAGCGGAAGGAGCTCCCACAGCAGCATCCAATATAAAATTTGGTGTAATCATTCCCTACCAGGATTGGAGTAACTCATCCATAGAGCAATTAAAAGATGTAATTGTCTGTTGTTATAAACAACAGGAGACTCTGGATGAAAGAATATCTTCAGTAGATGAAACAAAATTTTCAGGAGAGACAATAAAACAAGTATTCTGAAAAACTTTTGAAAATGACCAAAGCTAAAAACACACAAAAAATGGCATTGTAATAAAAGGTTTAATAGACACAGGTGCAGAGGTAACAATTTCACCAACATCTTGGCATCCAGACTGTCCTTCTCAGTAGTAAATACTCAGCTCCTAGGTGTTTGAACTTTATCTCAGATAAAACAAAATACAAGATGAGTTGAATGTATATGACCAGAAAGACAAAAAGAAAAAATTAAAGCCATATATGACTAACATAGGAATAAATTTATAGGGGAAAGATTTGTTCAAACAATAGAAAACCCAGATTAGCATTTCTCCAATCCCAGAAACAAAAAAATAAAGTAAAAATAAATGTTTCTGAAAGAAACATTAAAAGGTATTATTAAGAACACTCACTGACCATTCAAGTTGTACATAAACAAGGAAAAATACCTATTGTTCCTTCAAAAATATCAATAGGCCTACCTTTAAAATGGTTAACTGACAAGCCTATCCGAGTGAAGCAATAGCCTTGGACATTAGAAAAATTACAGGTGTTAGAACAGTGGGTACAGAAGAAGCATAATGCTTACCATATTGAAGAATTGACCAGTCCTTGACTTCACCTATATTTATCATTTAAAAGAAATCTGGAAAATAGAGAATGGAAACAGAAATAAGAGCTATTAATAAGGTCATTCAGCCAATATACTCGTTACATTCTCAAATTATCTTGTTTTCATAATTACCTAAAAGATAGTTGATTATAGTGACTAATGATTTAAAAGACTACTTTTTTCTATACCTTTATAATAATAGTAAAGAGAATAATTTGTCTTTATAGTGCCTACTTATCATAATTCCCAGCCTTTTGAAAGATATCAATGAAAAGTTATTACACAAGGGATGTTAAACAACCCCACCAACTGACAGTATTTTTTATAACCTTAATTGGAAATAATTTGTAACTAGTTTCCTCAATCTATAATTTACCATTATATGGATGATATCTTACTAGTTGATTCAAACAGAGATGCTTCAGGAAAAAAATATGAAGAAGTAAAGAAAAGTTTACCTTATTGGGGTTTAGAATTGTTCCTGAAAAAATACAAAAAAGAGATTCTATTGATGACATAGAACGTAACATTTGTTTTAAAAAATCAATCAGAAAAAGTACAAATCAGGAGAGATCAATTACAAGCTCTTAATGGTGTTCAAAAATTGCTCGGAGATATTAACTTGTTATAGCCTAAAACTGGATTGACAACTCAAGACCTAAGTAATTTATTGCAAAACTTACAAGGTGATAAGTCCAAGAAAATTATCAGCTCAGTCTGAGAGAGAATTAACATTGATATAAATTAAATTATAGGGTGCACATTTGGATCATTTGAATCTAGAGCTTGACTGCATTATGCTGTGAGATACTGTGTTTGTGCATTATAAAGATTTGTCACTCGTATTGGTTTAATAAAATGATGATTTGCCCATAACCATGCAGGAAGTATAGGCAGGGCAAGCAGACTAAGAGAATTCTGGGAACAAGAAAGGCAGAAACACAGTCACCATCCAGATGCAGAGGAAGCAAGATGAGAATGACTCACTAAGAAAAGGTAGCAAGTCATGTGACTAAACACAAACAAGAATTATAGATTAATTTAAGTTGTAAGATTTAGTTGATAATAAGCCTGAGCTAATAGGTCAAACAGTTTATAATTAATATAAACCTCTGTTTGTTTCTTTGGGACTAAATTGATATGGGACTGGGCTAGACAAAAACTTCTGTCCACATTATCTTGATGATACTATCTTCTACTCATTCTCCTACATATACCCTTATGCTGAGAGAATGTAATATCTTATCATGGATATTTTTAACAGACAGTTATGGGGAACCTCAGCCAATCACATTCTGCTTTCTGCTTAAGGTGTGTCCCCCTGGGGCCACACAAAACAAATGAAAGATCGAAGTACCTTGCCACTTCCTCTCTTTGGTTCCCTGTTCTCCTGGTGTTCGTGGGATCTCTGGTCATGCAAGTTTTCCCCTTTTTCCCAATTATTAAAAAGCTAAATCTTTTTGTATTGAGTTGGCCTTGTTAATTATCGATCGACCATGCCCCTTCAAGACAGACAGAGTAAAAAGTTAAAGAACTATGTAGAAAATATTTCTGAATAGATTCTGAAAGGAAAATTAAGGTTTTGTCAATTAGCAGAAACAGACACAGCAGAAATTGGGGTACCTTTTACTAAAGCTGAAAATTTCTCATTATGGGCAGAAAACAGCCATTCACAAAGAACTTGAATTAATTTGGGGTGGGGGAGAATAACAATAAATATCCCAAAAGCAAGAGACTTCAGTTAATAAAGAGAACTAATAGAATCCTTCCTCACATTATTAGGAAAACAGCAATTTCTGAAGCCCTTACATTCTATACTGACGCAAATAATCAAGGAAAGTATTTTATAAGTCAGGAAATTCAAGAAAATTTGTTCAAAACTCTTTTGATTTTGTTTAAAAGTCAAAATTACAAGCTGTACTCATGTGAATATTGGATTTTCCAAAACTACCTAATATAGTTACTGACTCTCAAAATGCAGGAGTTGTTTTATGTATTAAAACAGAAAAACTTATTACAGGTAATTCAGAATTAAATTTATTTATTCTGTTATAATATATAATCAGAAATAGAAATGTTCCTTTGTATATAATACATATCTGATTCAGTACACATCACATATATATCTCCCACACTCTCTAGTAAAATGTAATGAAGAAGAAATTGATCAGTTATAGGTAAGAAATCTGATAGAAGTCTTAGAATTTCATATGAAGCATCATGTTAATAGCAAAGGTTTGAATAAAGAATTTTCTGTCACTTGTCAACAAGCCATGGCAATTATAAGTAAATGTCCTACTTGTTCTTGTTTAACCAAACTCTACTATCCGCAGGTAGTAACCCAAAAGGTACTCAAACAAATAAAATTTGGCAAATGGATATGTTTTATTTTACAAAGTTTAGAAAATTAAAATATGTATACAGTATCATAGATACATATTCAGGATTTCAATGAGAAACTTCTTTGAGTTCTGAAAAGACTGATTTTGTAATTACACATTTATTAGAAGTTATGACTACACAACTTAAGACTGGCAGTGTCCTAACATATACCTCTAGTAATATTAAAGTGGTTTGCATATTACAACATGAAGCATTTTGTATATACCACACAATTTAACATGACAAGCAGTTAAAAAAGCTCTAATTGCATTTTAGAAGATAAACTTAATAAACAGAAATGAATAATGAAGACCCCAGAGATTGATTGCACACTATTTTATTAATTTTAATTTTTAGATTTTAATGAGAAAACAATGACAGCTGTGGAGAAACAATGTATTGCAAAAAAAAAACACTGCTGAATAGAATAAAATCAGCTTGTATATTTAAAGAAGTTTTGACCTCAGAATGAAAACCAGAATATGTATTTTCTTGGAAAAAAGGTTTTGTTTTTGTTTCCACAGGAGAAGAAAAGTTATGGATACCATCAAAATTGATGAAGATTAAATGTGAACAGAAGTGATCTCTTGACTAGAAAAGGCATGAAACAGTATGGTCACTCAATCAAAACTAATTTACAAAACTAACAAATGTGTTTCATTTAATCAGATATAGCCTGCCAAAAAGGAAACTCTTCAAAGTTAGGGTTGGGGCAGGTTTTTTTTTTTTTTTTTCTCCAGAAGAATAATGGCATCCAACTAAGGAGTCTGAAGACCAGTGGACAAATAAAAAAAAATAAAGAAAAAGGACAAATCATTTGAAAAAAATGTCCCAAAAAGACATGTTTCTAACCGAATGAAATTTCATAAATCTTCCCAAATATTTATTTTCACTTTACAGATATAAAAGATCAAATCATATTTTTGTAGCTAGAATTAAATTAAAAATTAAAGCTAACTTTGGAATTGGAGCATGGCTTTATTATTCTTTAAACCCAAGTATCCTTCTTAAAGGAGAGTTCAAAATTCCTGTCTCATGTCAGAAGAGCCACCTGGAATGGAATAGAAAAAAACAAATTTTATTTTCATTAATGTCAAAATCCTTTGATATAATTTCGATTCTTTCAAATTTTTCTTAAGGTATAAATATTATCTCAAGCTTTATAAGATTTATATATTTGTATATATACATATATAACATATATATTTAAATTTCCATTGTAAAATAAATTGTCATATAGTGTACTAACTAATTCTAGAGAAAGACTTCATCATGCTTCCTGTATATGATTTTGGGCCTGAGACTAAATCAAGTAACTAGAAAATTAGTTTGTGTACTTAATAAATTATTTTTCTTTAACCTCTTGAGATCTGCTGAATATGACATTTAAAGTGATGAAATGTTCTATAGGGAAATATGGCCATTTCTAACAGTGATCACTGAAGTCTTCAAAAAGATAATGGGGCCCCAAAATTAAGATTTCATCAAGGTTGTGATAACATTACTAAGATTAGAAGCACCTCCCAAAGTTCGGCTTTGGACCATGAACTGCCGAGATGGTCCTGCCTCATAGACTGTTCCACTCAGGACTTCAAAAAAGCCGTACACTTTCCCATACACAGAGACTAAATAATTGCTAGATCTCCCAAAATTTTACCATTATCTCAAATTTCTCAGGGTTCCCTAAAGTTGTCATTGTCCTCAGACAATAGAAAGCAATCGAGAAAACACAAGGCCAACATTCCCCAAAAGCGAGGTGGGTATTCTAGGTAGTTTGGTGGATTATGTATGATTATCATTGTTTAGGGGGGTTGATTACAAGTTGTTATATTTTATAGTCAGGGTAGAAACTAAGTTCAGGAAACTAAATTAGTTTCAGTGATCTTATTCTTTTTTTTTAAGTAATTTTATTAAATTATAAAAGTTTCCATTTCCGCCCCACCTCCCAACACCCTCCCACTCCCTCCACTCCCTCTCCTCCTCCCTCTTCCTCCCTAAGGGCAGACAGGGTTTCCTGCCCTGTGGGAAGTTCAAGCTCCTCCCCCTCCCTCCAGGTCCAGGAAGGTGAGAATCCAAACAGACTGGATCCCAAAAATCCAGTATATGCAGAGGAAACAAGTCCCAGTGTCATTGTCAATGGCTTTTCAGAAAGACTCCGGGCTAGCCACATTCAGAGAATCCGGCCACATTCAGAGAATCTGGTTGGATCACGTGCTCGTTCAGTCCCAGTCCAACTAGCTTGGTAAGCTCTCATTAGATCCGTCCCCTTGTATCAGTGGGTGATAGCATCCCTCGCAGTCCTTATTTCTTTTTTCACTTTCTTCGTCCTTCTGCTCCTCATTTGGACCTTGGGGGGGTTCAGTCCAGTGCTCCAATGTGGGTCTCCGTCTGTATCATCATCCATCTCCAGATGAAGGATCTATGGTGATAAGCAAAATATTCATCAGTATGGTTATGGGCCAAGGCCGGTTCAGGCACCCTCTCCTCTGTCCAGAGAACAATCTGGGGATCTCTCCTTGGACCTGGGATCCCATATATAATCAAGCCTCCTGTAATCCCAAAAATGACTCCATTAGTTGAACTATATTCTTCCCTGATCCCATATTCATCCTTCCTCCCTCCCCCCCATCCCGGTCCACCGAGCTTTCCCCATTCCTCCCCTACTCCCTTCTTTCTAACCGTCTCCCTTTCCAACAACCCTCCCACCCCCCCATGCACCCGAGGTTACCTGGGACTCTTGTCTATTTCCTACCTCCTGGTGGATAGCTAAATAATCTTCATCAGGTTCATCTTCTTATTTAGCTTCTCTAGGATCATGAATAACAGGCTCAAAGACCTTTAATTATGGTTAGAATCCACTTATGAGTGAATACATACCGTGTTCCTCTTTTTGGGTTTGGCTTACCTCACTCAGTAAAGCGTTTTCTATTTCCATCCATTTGCATGCAAAATTCAAGATGTCATTGTTTTTTACTGCTGAGTAAAACTCTAATGTGTATATGTTCCACACCTTTTTTAACCATTCTTCTATTGAGGGGCACCTAGGCTGTTTCCAGGTTCTGGCTATTACAAATAGTGCTGCTATGAACACAGTTGAACAAATGCTTTTGCAGTATGTTAGGGCATCTCTTGGATATATTCCCAAGAGTGGAATTGCTGGGTCCTGAGGGAGGTTGACTCCCAGTTTCCTGAGAAACCGCCACACTGATTTCCACAGTGGCTGCACAAGTTTGCATTCCCACCAACAATGGATGAGTGTTCCCCTCATTCCACATCCTCTCCAGCATAGGCTATCAGTGGTGTTTTTGAGTTTGGCTATTCTGACAGGTGTAAGATGATATTTCAAAGTTGTTTTGATTTGCATTTCCCTGATCGCTAAGGAGGTTGAGCATGACCTTAAGTGCCTTTTGGCCATTCGAAATTCATCTGTTGTGAATTCTCTGTTCAGATCAGTACCCCATTTTTTAATTGGGTTAATTAGGGTTTTAGTGTCTAGTTTCTTGAGTTCTTTGTATATTTTGGAGATCAGACCTTTGTCTGATGAGGGGTTGGTGAAGATCTTCTCCCAGTCGGAAGGTAGCCTTTTTGTCTTACTGACAGTGTCCTTTGCTTTACAGAAGCTTCTCAGTTTCAGTAGGTCCCATTTATTCATTGTTTCTCTTATTGTCTGCACTCCTGGGGTTCTGCTTAGGAAGTGGTCTCCTGTGCCTATATCTTGTAGACTACTTCCCACTTTCTCTTCTATCAGGTTCAAAGTGGACAGATTAATGTTGATGTCTTTAATCAATTTGGACTTGATTTTTGTGCATGGTGATAGATATGGATCTGTTTTCATTTTTCTACAGGTTGACATCCAGTTATGCCAGCACCATTTGTTAAAGATGCTATCCTTCTTCCATTGTATACCTTTAGCTCCCTTGTCAAAAATCAGGTGTTCATAAGTTTGTGGGTTAATATCCGGGTCTTCTATTCGATTCCATAGGTCGACTTCTCTGTTGTTATGCCAATACCAAGCTGTTTTCAACACTGTTGCTCTGTAATAGAGTTTGAAGTCAGGGATGGTAATGCCTCCAGAAGTTCCTTTATTGTATAAGATTGTTTTGGGTATCCTGGGTTTTTTGTTTTGCCATATAAACTTGATTATTGTTCTCTCAAGGTCTGTGAAGAAGTTTGGTGGGATTTCTTTGGGAATTGCATTGAATCTATAGATTGCTTTTGATAGAATTTCCATTTTTACTATGTTGATTCTCCCAATCCAAGAGCAGGGGAGGTCTTTCCATTTTCTGGTATCCTCCTCAATTTCTTTCTTCAAGGACTTAAAGTTCTTGTCAAATAGGTCTTTCACTTCCTTGGTTAGAGTTACCCCAAGATATTTTATGCTATTTGTGGCTATCATGAAAGGTGATGTTTCTCTGATTTCCCTCTCTGCTTCTTTGTCCTTTGTGTATAGGAGGGCAACCGATTTTTTGTAGTTGATCTTGTATCCTGCCACATTACTAAAGGTGTTTATCAACTGTAGGAGTTCTTTGGTAGAGTTTTTGGGGTCGCTTATGTACACTATCATATCGTCTGCAAATAACGAAAGTTTAACTTCATCCTTTCCAATTCGAATCCCCTTGATTCCCTTATGTTGTCTTATTGCCATTGCTAGAACTTCAAGCACTATATTGAAGAGGTATGGAGAGAGTGGACAGCCTTGACATGTTCCTGATTTTAGTGGAATGGCTTTGAGTTTCTCTCCATTCAATTTGATGGTAGCTGTAGGCTTACTATATATTGCTTTTATTATATTCAGGTATGATCCTCGTAAATCCAATCTTTCCAACACCCTTATCATAAAGGGGTGTTGAATTTTGTCAAATGCTTTCTCAGCATCCAATTAAATGATCATATGGTTTTTTTCTTTCAGTTTATTTATATGATGGATTACTTTGATAGATTTGCGTATGTTGAACCAACCCTGCATCTCTGGGATGAAGCCCACTTGATCATAATGGATAATTTTTCTAATGTATTCTTGGATTCGGTTTGCCAGTATTTTATTGAGTATTTTTGCATCAATGTTCATGAGTGAGATTGGTCTGTAATTCTCTTTCTTGGTTGTGTCTTTGTGTGGTTTTGGTATCAGGGTAACTGTAGCTTCATAAAAAGAGTTTGGCAATGACTCTTCTGTTTCTATATTGTGAAATACATTAAGGAGTATAGGTATTAGCTCTTCCTGGAAGTTCTGGTAGAATTCTGCATTGAAACCATCTGGTCCAGGACTTTTTTTGGTAGGGAGATTTTTAATAACAGCTTCTAATTCTTCACGACTAACAGGTCTATTTAGATTGTTCACCTGGTCTTGGTTCAACTTTGGTATATGGTACTTATCTAAAAAAATGTCCATTTCTTTTACATTTTCCAACTTTGTGGCATATAAATTTTCGTAGTAAGATCTAATGATTCTCTGAATTTCCTCTATGTCTGTGGTTATGTCCCCCTTTTCATTTCTGACCTTACTAATTTGCAAGTTCTCTCTCTGCCGTTTGATTAGTTTGGATAGGGGTTTGTCAATCTTGTTGATTTTCTCCAAGAACCAACTTTTTGATTCATTGATTCTTTGGATTGTTTTCTGTGTTTCTATTTTGTTAATTTCAGCCCTCAGTTTGATTATTTCCAGTCTCCTAGACCTCCTGGGTGTATCAGCTTCTTTTTTTTCTAGAGCTTTCAAGTGTGCTGTTAAGTCTCCAATGTGTGCTTTCTCCGTTTTCTTTAATTGGGCACTTAGTGCTATGAACTTTCCTCTTAGCACTGCTTTCATAGTGTCCCATAGGTTTGAGTATGTTGTGTCTTTATTTTCATTAAATTCAAGGAAGACTTTGATTTCTTTCTTTATTTCTTCCTTGACCCAGGGTTGATTCAGTAGTTGACTGTTCAATTTCCATGAATTTGTTGGCATCCTGGGGGTAGCACTGTCATTGAATTCTAACTTTAATCCATGGTGGTCTGATAAGACACAGGTGGTTACTAATATTTTTTTGTATCTGTGGAAGTTTGCTTTGTTACCGAATATGTGGTCAATTTTCGAGAAGGTTCCATGAGCTGCAGAGAAGAAGGTATATTCTTTCCTATTTGGGTGGAATGTTCTATAGATGTCTGTTAAGTCCATTTGATTCAATACCTCTATTAATTCTCTTAATTCTCTGCTGGGTTTCTGTCTGATTGACCTGTCCATTGGTGAGAGAGGAGTGTTGAAGTCTCCTACTATTAGTGTCTGTGGATTGATGACTGCCTTGAGTTCTAGAAGTGTTTCTTTTACATAAGTAGGAGGCTTTATATTAGGGGCATAGATATTCAGGATTGAGGATTTCTCCTGGTGAATTTTTCCTGTTATGAGTATAAAATGTCCGTCTCCATCTCTTCTGATTGATTTTAGTTTGAAGTCAATTTTGTTGGAAATGAGAATGGCTACACCTGCTTGTCTCTTAGGTCCGTTTGCTTGAAAAACCTTTTCCCAACCCTTTACTCTGAGTAGATGTCTGTCTTTGTGGTTGAGGTGTGTTTCTTGTAAACAGCAGAATGTTGGATCCTGTTTTCGTATCCAATCTCTTAGTCTGTGCCTTTTTATAGGTGAATTGAGTCCATTAATATTAAGTGATATTAATGACCAGTGGTTGTTGACTCTGGTTATTATGATTTTTTGTTTGTTTGTTTAATAGAGTTTGTATGTGTCCCTTCTTTGAGTTAAGCTCGTGAAGGGTCGCTAGATGTCTGAGTTATTGTAGGCAGTGTTGGCGATGTTGGATTCCTTGGGTTGCAATTTTCCTTCTATTACTTTCTGTAAGGCTGGGTTTGTGGCTGCGAATTGTTTAAATTTGTTCTTATCCTGGAATATTTTGTTTTCTCCATTGACAGTGAATGATAGCTTGGCTGGGTATAGTAGTCTGGATTTGCATCCATGGTCTCTTAGTTTCTGCAGTACCTCTATCCAGGACCTTCTGGCTTTCATGGTTTCCATAGAGAAGTCTGGTGTAAGTCTGATCGGTTTACCTTTATAAGTTACTTGACCTTTTTCCTTTGCAGCTCTTAATATTCTTTCTTTAATCTTTATGTTTTGTGTTTTGATTATTATATAGCGAGGGGATGTTTTTTTTTAATCAAGTCTGTTCAGTGTTCTGTATGCTTCTTGAATCTTCATAGGAATATCATTCTTTAAGTTGGGAAAGTTTTCTTCTATAATTTTGTTGAATATATTTTCTGGGCCTTGATCTGCAGTTCTTCTCCTTCTTCAATCCCTATTATTCTTAGATTTGGTTTTTTTATTGTGTCCCAGATTTCCTGAATGTTTTGTGATGAGAATTTGTTGGATTTGCTGATTTCTTTGATCTGAGCATTTATTTTCTCTATGGTATCTTCAGACTCTGAGATTCGTTCTTCCATCTCTTGTATTCTATTGGTTATGCTTGATTCTGTAGTCTCTGTTCGTTTACCTAGATTTTCCATATCCAGCCGGCCCTCGTTTTGTGTTTTCTTCATTGCCTCCATTTCAGTTTTCAATTCTTGAACTGTTTCCATTACCTGTTTGATTGTTTTTTCTTGGTTTCCCAGTGTATCATTCACGGATTTACTCATTTCTTCAAACTTTATGTTATATTTTTCATCCATTTCTTTACTCATTTCTACAATCCTTTTGTTGTACTTCTCATCCAGTTCTTTAAGGGAATTATTCATATCCTGTTTAAGGGACTCTATTGCTTTCATCATGGCATTTTTTCTGAATTAAGAGGTTCAAGTCCTTTTATTGTAGGGTCGTTGAGATCTGGTGATTTCATGTTGTTTTTTAGATTGTTGGAGGAGTTCTTGCCTTGGCGTCTGCCCATCTTTTCCTTCAACTGCTCTATATTGGATCTTCTGGTACCAGGTCAGGTTCCCTTGTTGAGCAGGGACTTCACTGACAGAATGTCTACCTTTCTTCAGGCAGTCTATTGAAACACAGGCACTCCCTCGTGCCGGGTTGCACTCACAGCCCCGGCCCAGCACACCCAGTGATCTTATTCTGAAAAGAAAAAGGGGACTGTAGAAATGATAGGATAAAATGGTAGATTACTGAATCTACTTTTAAAGTAAAAAAGCAACTACTAGTCTTAAATATTTTATTTCAGTATGGATTTTTGTATATTGATACAAGTTTAAGGTTTTTTGTTATGCTGTATATATGTTTCTACTCTTGTTTAATATATTTTTGTTTATTGATATAAATCTAATGTTATTTTTGTTAGAACATCCTGTACATACATTTCTACTCTTGTTTAAAGTATTGTACCTATGCAGCTCACTTAACAATGTAAATTTCTCTTCCTTTTAAGTTATTTTTACAAACTACTTAGGACAATGAAGAAATACAGGTTAGTAGTTAGTCATCTAACTATCAAATTTGTGGCCATGCAAAGTAATGTCTCAAGTTCAAACAGTGATATATTTTAGATAGACAGATGGTCTTTAAACACCTCAGAGACCTTTGCAATATGACATTTAATATGTTTTAATAACATGAGGTTTTTCATGAGAGTAAGACATGTCTGGTCCTGGCAGTACCGATTTACTTCAGAAAGGGATTAGGGGTATTTTAGAACCTCCATATGGAGTTTGCTTTTATTGTTGCAAAGTTATCCACTCAGCAAGAAGCTCCCCTTGCCTCAATTGCTGGCAGTATGTTGTCCAAATTGGATAAACAATACACAAAAGAAGACACTGCTGAACTGAACTTTAACAAAACAAGTTTGGACAGTGCTTCAAAATTTCTGCTTCACAGAAAAGTTTGTCTGATATTCTAAGCATACTGGGTGAATATGGATGCCCCCAAAGTTGCAGAGGAACATTGGCCAACTGTCTAAGCAGCCAAATATATTTGTTGTTTCCATAATTTTTGAAATTATTTGTCCTACACTTCCTGTTTACTCAGGTGATAATATATTCTTTTCAGATCTCTCACAGGGTTGAAGACTACATAGAGTTATAGTTTTCCTTAATATCAAATTCAAAAAAGAATCTCACAAAAGAGGAGAAAACAATATAAAAATGAGAGACATAAAAGCTTTAGCAAGAGAAGGTTTAGGGCTCAAAAGGATAGTTTTAGGTTGATAATATAAGTTAAAATAGAAAGTGAAATAGGTTTAAAACATTGGACTCATCAAGATAAGGGGATAATGGAGTATTTTCTCTGAATTTTCTGAATGCAATTGGACTGGACATTATGAATATAATTATTATATGTAGTTGTTCTTATTGTATTTAGTTTTACTCTATTAGAGTTAAAAACCTTTCTTTTTATTTTGACATAAAGGGGAACATGTTGTAAGTTATTTTGATTATGCTATGACACTCCCAAGACTAACAATAATGTTCACCTTGAATCAGAGTGTGGAGATAGCTACTAGCTGAATAGAAATAACCATAGAGGGTTTGGAGGTTCCAGGACATACAGAGAGACACAGGAAGTAGTCAGAGGGAGGGGCTTAGAAAGTTATATGGAATTTTTGGATTGAGGAAGGAGAAAGAGAGGAGGGCACTGGTCATGTTCTCTAATCACTCAGGTTTTTATCCCAATATCTGACTACCGAGTTTTATTTTATAATAGGATAAGTTATTGCATCAATATTATATTGAAATCAGTTGTTTTATGTAGAGACAATTTATTAGAACATTTTAATTATAGATATTTAGATAATATATTTTAATTATATATCTTTATATTTAATATATAATTTATACTATATAATAATGTTCTCTAATAATTTTTAAAAAAGAGATAAGGCTGAAAATATGGTATAAAAATTTGTAGGACACACATTCATATTCACTCAGTCATGGAAAGAGCTCATCAACTAATTCTCTAGACAACTGAAGCTATTCTAATTTCTGTACAGAAAGGAAAGCTCATTCACATGCTTTAAATAAAGGGGAGACCATGAATTGAGTCTCTAGAAAAAATATGGAGCTCATCCACTCAAACATTAGATAAAGACTTTCCATTCACTGTGTATCTGGAAAAAGGAGGGCCTATACACTCATCTCTAGACAAGAGGAACCCAACCAATTCAGTCACCAGATGATTGACACTCATCTACTTGGTCTCTGTTGACAGAAAAAGAGCTTATACACACAACCTCTAGTCCAATGTTTCTCAATTTATATTTTGCAACCACTTTGGGAGTCAAAAAAATGCTCGCACAAGGGTCTCATATCAGATATCTATCATATCAGATATGTGTATTACAATTCACAACAGTAGTAAAATTGCACTTACGAAGTAGCAATGAAAATAATTTTATAGTTGGGTTCACTACAACATGAGGAACTGTATTAAAGAGTGGCAGCATTAGGAAGGTTGAAAACCACTGCTCTAGTCAAATGAGAGCTCATTTACTCTTTTTCTAGATGAAGGGGACCCAGATGAGTTAGTCTTTGAATAAAAGAGACCCTATCAACCTGATATATCTGAAGAAAGAGAAAATATTTAGTAGCAGTGGGAGTAGAATTTTTATGATGATGTCATACTTATCTGAATCAAGTTGTTGTCATGATCAACTTGATATCATTATATCTTAAGGTACTCTGAGGGGAACTGTGAATTCAAGGATTCCACTTCAGAAAAAAAAACTGAAGCTGTTCTTTTAGGGTACATTAAGGATGTGAACTAAGATAATGATAATTAGGCTAGAGATGATCAAAGGAGGAAAGGAATTGACTAATGACAAAATTGATTCGGATGTGGTGGTAATTTCTATGTAAAAGGACATAAAACCAGAAGAATTGATTTTATTAAATAACCCCTTCAAGAACTAAGCAGATTATATCTTTAATGCACGACAAATTGATTTGGAGGCGGAAGAGGTAATAAGAAGTTTCCAAATTCTGAAAATTCCTAAGAGAGATGCAGAAAAAGATGGCTAATAATTTTACATTTTCTTTTGGTTTTAATTTTAATCTCTTTTAACAAAATTTAAACTCATAACAATTCATCTCCTGTAACTGAGCTAAACAGACATTGAAAGTAATATTTCAATGTATATCTTAAATGGAATGAGAAAAATACTCAGGGATTAATTAAAACTCAAAGCCTATTTCCTGCTTGGGAATGGGATTTTAGTTTATAATACTCATTTGCCCTATAAATCACAGGCTGTGACACTTTGACTAGAGCTTTTGGCATGGTTCTCATTCTGAGAAAAATGAGAACTGATATTCTCTTGGGAATCCTTGCTTCTCAGAGTTTAAGATACTACAGAACTGTGTGTCTACCTCCAGAACAGTAATCACTAAAAACTAGTAACTTTGAGGTTACTAAAAACCAACACCTTGAGGGAACACCATCTCAGAAAAGAAAAAGAGAAAACAGCAATGCACCAGTATTTAAAACCAAAGAATAATTAATAATAGGCTGTGAAAATTTGTAGGTAGAAAAAATTATAACAATATAAAAAAGAATCTCAAAATGAACTATGATGAAAATATTGCCATTGAAACAAATTTCATAGATATGTCAAAATAAATTATATTGCAGATTGTGTAATACATATTTATTTTGCTTATATTTATCTCTGTATGTCAACATGCCCATGTGAGGTTTTTAAAAAAAACATTCTTATTATTAAAAATATATTATTTAAAAATTTCATACATACAATTTTTCAATAACTTTTCATCCCAACTCCTCCCTTAACTCATTCTACATTTCCACTCCCTACTTTCCATCTCTCCAAACTTTATATAGTCTGTTTTTTAATAACTCAGTGACTCCAATTTGCACTGAATATGTGTAGCCAGGTATGTGACATCCACATGAACATGGCTAACCTACCAGGAGTCACCCATTCAATTAAAGCTTATTTCCTTACCAAAGAAACAGTAAACTAACTGCCCTTACTTCCTCAGGTGCAGGTGAAGACTCTTGAACCCTTTGCACTCTATGCAAAAATATTGACTGGTTTAGCTTTGTGTAGACCTTGTGTAAGCAACTACAGCTGCTATTAATTCATGAAGGCAGTGCGTGGATCACATTCACTGACTCTTAGCACTCTACAATTTGACCAACTCTAACTTTCTGTATTCACTACCATTCACAAAGAAGATTCTCTGATGAAGACTGAAAGGTTCAATAACCTAGGTTTGAAAAATATAAATTTAGACTGTAATTTCATACTATGTCAATTTAGCAAAATAGCAGTAATACATTCACCACTGAGTTCTGTGAGCTCCCCAACCACAGAATCTTTGGAATATTTAGAGTAGCAGAAATGTATTTTTTCCTATAGAAAGGCCTTAAATTCAAACAGAGAGGAAATAATTACCCCATAACATTTTGTGCCACTATTGTACCCATGTGCATATCTTATCATTATTTTTAATGTACACAGGATTTACAGTTGGGTAAGTTAACATTTTCCCCCAGTATACAGTATAACACTTGCAGTATTATAAAACCTTGTCATTAGGGAAGAAAATTTCTGGCGATTATCAACTTGATCTTTATGTATTATAGCCAATGTGTATGGTGTCTCTGCAGTAGGCCCCGAACATTGGGTTTTTGTGGGCATCCAAGAACAATAACAATAGCCTGTGGTATCTGGGGGTCTCTGAGACACCTCTGACAAACAATGTGTGAGAGAAGGTATCATCCCATACCTGCCAGTAGACTTTTTATTTGGCAACTTATGCCTTGGCTGGTTATATCCCCCTGTGCAGGAAATTCCAATTGTGTTTACATGTACAGAGATGGGGAAGTCTTTACAAAAACTCAAACTTTAAGATTCACAAATAAATTAAAACATGTGACTTTTGTTTTTCTGTGTCTTGGTTACTGTACTAAGTATATTTTCCTAATCATATCCATTAACCTGGCAATTTTATAGTTTCATTTTTTTCTTATAAATGAATAAAATTACATTGCATTTTGTGGAGCTAGTTGCTTGTCAACTTGATGCAAGCTACAGTCATTTTAGAAGAATTCCAATTGAGAAAAATGTCCCTCATTAAATTGCCCTGTAGGCATGCCTATTGTAAATTTTCTTGGTTGAGGACTGATTAGCTCATTGTGGGCAGTGTGAAGACTGAGCAAATCATGACTAGCAAGTCTTTATGCAGCATTCTTCTATTGCCTCTCTATCAGATGCTGCCTCCATGTTCCTGCCCGTACTCCCCTGAGTGATGGACTGTGATGAAATATATGTAAGGCGAAATTTCCTTTTTCCTCCCCAAGTTGCTTTTGGTTATGGTGTTAGAAATCCTAAGACACGTATAGAAACTACAGTTTTTATTACTCATTCATCAGGTGATGGAGATGTAGGCTATTTCCATGTCCTAGCTATTTTGAATGTAGCAGTTATAAACAAACATGCCAAGAGCAGGTGTCTCTGGAGTAGAAAATAGAGTCCTTTGAGAATACATCCTATAGCTGGTCATATTCTTGATCTATTTCTAATTTTCAGAGGAACCACTATATTGGTGACAATGGTTGAAAAAATTTTCACTCCCAGCAGCAATACATCAGTACTCCCTGTTCACCATATGTTTCCCAAAACACCATATGTTTGTTGTTTTTCTTCTTTTCTCTTAATATTGACAGTTTGGACTGTGGCAAGATGGGGTAAGACTCAAAATAGTATTAATTTGCCTCTCAGATAATGGTCTTTACTTTATAAAATATTTCTTGGCAATTTGTGTTTCTTCTGAGAACTCTCCATTAACTTCTATATCTCACTTTTATTTGAATTGTTTCTTGTTCTATTATTATTATTATTATTATTATTATTATTATTATTTAGTTCCATATGTATTCTAGATTTCATTGGTCTGATAGAGGGACACCTGGCAGAGATTTTTTCCTGTTCTGTATCCTGTCTCTTCAGTGGATACAGTTTTCTTTGTAACACAGAAACTTTGAATTCTGTGTAGTCAGATTTGTTGATTATTGGTCATATTTTTAGAGTAATCAGAATCCCTTCAGAAAGTTCTTACCTGAAATGTAATCCCTATGTTTCTTCTAGAAGTTAAAGTTTCATGTCTGAAGCTGAGATTTGTAATTCATTTGTATTTAATTTGTTTGCAGAATGAGAGATGAGGTAGGTATAAAGAGTCAAGAGATTACGAAACTGCAACAAAACTATTGTACTGGTTCTGAGTTTTGAATTATGAATATTTTCATACTAAATAACATACTAAGCACAAAAGTTTCCAAATGGAGAGAAGCAATATAACACCAAATGGATAAATCAATGGTATGGTTTTCAAGCAGTGTTTGGAAGAATGTTAGAAGAGACAATTAGAATATTTGTTATACAGAATGAGGTAATAAAGAGGGGAGGAAGGATTAGAGAAATCAGGGAGATCAAGGAAACCACAAGAGCATGGACCACAGAATCAATTAACTGGGACTCATGAGTGAAGCATGATTAATAAAATTCAGAGAAAGAAACTGGGGTTCAACCTGAAGACCTCAGCAGCAAAACAGCCAACAACTTGCTCTTACCTTGACCTTAGTCTGAAATGGTGATTCTGTCCCTCGGAATCTCAGAATGAGATTATCCCTGAGAGCTGTCTTCTCCCATTTTATATTCCTCTTTAGGGCTGGGATTAAAGGTGTATACCACTGGAATTAAAGGCACGCACCACCCAATTTCAATGGCAACTAATGTGGCTATTAGGATTAAAGATGCATGCCATTATGGCTACTGAGATTAAAGGTGTGTGTTACCATAATCTGGTCTGTGAGGCTGACCAGTGGGACTGGTTTACTCTCAGATCTTCAGGCAGTCTTTATTTATTAAAATACACTTGAAATACCAATACACATGGGGGCTTGCAGAGAACAGAGAGCCTGTAGATACTCTGTATATATGTTACAACTGACTAGCTTGATGCTCTTGTAGGATTATTAACAGTGGAAGTTGGAGCTGTCTCTGACTCTTTTCCCTGCTTGTAGGACACTATTTCTCCTACTGGGTTGCCTTGTCCAGTCTTGATGTGATGGTATATGCCTGGTCATATTGTAGCTTGTTAGGCCATGTTCAGTTCCTGTCCCTGTGAGGCCTGCTCTTATCAGAGGGGAGGTTGAGGGAGGGTTGAATCTGAAGGAAAAGAGTGGGAGGGGAAGTCAGGCATAAGGGGATGGAACAAAAACTTCAGTCAGGATGTAATATATAAGAGAAGTTTTTTTAAAGACATTAAGTGGTCTTAGTATCACTGACATTCTGCCCCACATAATACAGACTGACCTCCCAATACACAAATTTTTCATTTTGGTGGGACAGTAAGAGGCATAGTACAGAGAAAAAGACATTATTTGACTACATAGTTCTTTGGAAATCCCCTCAAATTTTCCTTTGTCCTATTTAATACAGTAGTCCTTTAAAAAGATTATCAGTGTAGGCATTGGACATAAGAGTGGCCTCTAACAAGAACCAGTATCTATGGCTTTTAAATTTTCTGTTTTAAGCATCTGATGGAACAGACTATGCTTTCCTCTCTTCTGAAAAAAAAAAAGCTGACACAAACAACTACAGTTTTTTCAAGGTAACAACACCTCTATTGTCTGCACTATACCCTAGTTAGATAAGAAGAGACTGATGGTAAAGCACCAGCTATGTTGCTATAAGTTGCTGAAAATTTGGTCAGTGCCATAGGAGAATCTGTGTAGTTTCTTCTAAAAGTGAAAAATTTGAGTTAAAATTCATGATAATCTGAAGGTTGAGGATAGATTAGACTGTTTTGTGACACAGGGACTAGATGTGTTCATTGTAAACAGCTTGATCCTGTGGGTCAGCATAACTGCCCTCACCAAGAATTTGATCTGGGGTAGCCCCAAATACTTTTGCTTTTCCCCATTGTACTAAAATTTTACCTCTTGTCACTAGTAGTACTTCCACAATAGTTGTGGCCCAAGTTCTAGGACTGCTGAAACTAATTTAAGTCAAATGTGTGGAATAGTCTTATTGTTAGAAGCCTGTTTTTATCATCTCCCTAACAAAAGATAAATGAAAGCCATAAGATACTACTGTTTGCTTAATTACTTTTAGATTGCTCATACATATAGGTTTCCATTTACATTCTTTGGGTCCCTTTGAGTATTTAGTACTTGATTGCTTTTTAGAGGTGATTATGGGGTAAGTAGCTAAAATCCTTGTTAAGTCATCTCTGACTCTGAAAGGTACTGGGCAATGCTAAATCCTGGCCTTGTACCTTCTCTCCCTGTTCACCAGGTATAATAATTTCCTCAATAGTTTCAATTTTTTACCACTGTCTTTTGTAAAGCCTGAATCTCTTGACCTGTGAATATCTCTAATGATTTCATTGAAACACATAACCTCTGGTCCTCATTCTGCAATAAGATTCCAAGGTACAATTTTTTTTTATTAAAGGTAACTTCTTATCCTTGAATATTATTTTGATTGTATGCAGATTTTCTTCCCACAGAGATGCTCTATCTGCTAACTTATCAAAACTTTTTAACAGATTTTGATTGTCAAATTCAACAGTATGAATTTTTTCAGATAAGTTCCCAGAATCTTTTGACCTGGAATGAATTTTGCCTGTCAGATTAATGCTATCCTTTTCAATGGTATTAGCTCTTTTCAGCTAGCTTTTGAGTTTTGATGTAATTAATCCTGACAGCTAGCTGTTCATTATTAGTCTGTAAAGACTGTATCATTTCTGTAAGTGCCTCATTCTTGGCTCTGTTATCAAACAATTTTCTTAAAGATATAATATGTAAAATAAAGTTAAGTCCCAATATCAAATAAATGTGTGTATCAGAAAAACCATATAAGCCTTGCAGAATGCCATCCATAGAATAAGCACAAAGGTTATTAAATTCCTGAATGGTGATATTTTCTGCAAATATATTACTTTCAAATTTATTTATTTATTATTCATAAAATGTCACCTCCATTATGAGATCTCAGTAAATTGTTGTAGTTGTAACAATCTTTATTAGTCGGCAGATGTCACGGTTGTGGTCGCATGGAGGAGAGATGTGACCAGCAGTGGCATGAGGAGTCTTGCTTTGTTCTCCATTGGGGCCTGATTAAATACTGACAAATATATTTTGCCTTACAAATTAAGAGCAATTAAATCGATTCTGTACACAGATAATGTTGTTTGGTGATCAGAATATCAGAACCCAGAGTTCATGATTCAGGAACACAAACCAGATGCTGAGAACACAAGCCAGATGCTACACACGCTGGGGGCGGACAGGGAAAGTGGCGGACAGAAGCATTTGCAAGTCTGGGAAACTTCCAAGTCACTGCACAGCGGGTCCAACAAATGGGTAGCTCCACTGTGGTTGTGTTTTGACAAAAAAAAAATGCTTAGTAGGTGAAATCAAACCAGACAGACAGGAATGGGAGACCTTCGGCTGCAGACTTTTGAACCAGTCCCAGAAAACATGGAGATGGGATCCACGTGAGTGCCAAATAAAGCACAATTAATGAAAACTCAGGGTCAGAAATTGGGGTTCAAACTGAAGATCCAAAAAACAAAACAGCCAGTCACTCGGTCTAACCTCGACCTCAGTCTAAAATGATGACCCTTACTACCGTAATCTCAGAATGGAGATTATGTCTGCGAGCTAATTTTCCCCATTTTATATTACTCTCTTGGGCTGGGATTAAAGGCATGCACGACCCAATTGCTTTGGCAACTATTATGGCTATTGGGGTTTAAGGTGCATGTTATTGTGGCTACTGGGATTAAAGGGGTACGTTGCAATTACCTGATTTGTAAGGCTGATCAGTGGGACTGTTTTACTCTCAGATCTTCAGGCAATCTTTATTTATTAAAATATAATTGAAATGCCACTACAGTGTCCTTATTATCAAATCAGTAAGCAATGTACATACAACAGAACCACCAAAACAATTGAAAAGCTTCATAGTACTCAGGTCTGAGGGTGTAAAATTTACACAGAAATTGGCCTTCTGATAGCAATGGGGAACTCTGTGGTTTAAAAATAATAGAGGCCAACCAATAACATTCAATTGTCAAGATTAGTAGGGTTCATTTATTATAATAAGTGACAAGTTTGAATTCCTGTAAGTGTAGTATGAATTGAAGTAGACTGCCCATTATTTAATAAGACATGCTGACCCAAAGATTGGTAGGCACCCAATAAAAGTGTTACTCAATCTGTAAAATGAAACATATTTCAAAATGATACAGAAAATTATCATTTATCATTAAGTAACCTTGTGTC
This sequence comes from Myodes glareolus, assembly GCF_982192425.1. Lineage (NCBI taxonomy): Eukaryota > Metazoa > Chordata > Mammalia > Rodentia > Cricetidae > Myodes > Myodes glareolus. The sequence continues at coordinate 119,275,296 of NC_142028.1, read as the reverse complement.
CAGAATGGCATATTATAATCAGTGTTCCATTTAACTCACCAAGGTTCAAGATTCAATAACAATCCATGTCAAGAATATATTGATTTCTCTATATTTTGAAATGATTAGAGAAAAATGACAAAAATTACCAGAAAAGATAGGCCAGATCTTCTCAACAACCATTAACACCTATTCTGGAACTTCTTTGCACTCAGTTAAAGCTGGATAGGATATGGAATAGTTTAGCACGTAAACATGAGATAGAAATGGGCAGCTGCATTATGTGACCAATAAAGGAGGACAGTGAACCAGTCTGTTTGGGTTAATTCTTTCAATGGAGATTTTAGCAGTACGACCAGTCACCTACTTTGTGTAAGAAAATGACTGCATAGATATATTATATGTTTGAAGACATAAACAATGACAAATATTTTGACTAGTTGACAATATTTGGATAGGGCATAAGGAGGTGGGAAAAGATGCACGTTTATTGTATTGCACTTGAAATGTGAACAATTTTGTAGTAAAGAGAATTCTTACTGGATATCACTAGTATTGACTTTAAATAACAAATGAGACTGCAGTAGCTGGATAGTACACCTCAGTGGTCATTGTTATTTTTTACCCTATTCTTTTCCAGTTCCAGAAGGTTGATCATTTCTTTCCATTGTTTAAAGCCCAATCGTCGACTCACAAAATCAAATGCAAAGACTGGGAGTTCAAGATATATCTCAGTAGTCAAGGATATTTCAAGCATGCACAGAAACTTAGGTTTTTTTTCCCCAACTTCCTCCCTACCTAAAAGGTTGATAACAGAGATTCCTGCACGCTATTTAGGAGAAAATTGAAATTAGTATAAACCCTTTGACCTAGGATATGGAATAATGGTTTATTTTTAACCAGATTTAACTAAAACTTGGTATAAGTTTGATTTTAGCTCCCATAACACTACCTCAGTAAGCACCAATGGACTTGCAGTATTTTGATCCATCAACACAGGACTCTAGACAAGGTTTTGTGGGGTCAGTAGCCTCTTTTACTGAGAGGGGGTGATAGTGAACATAAGGTCACATCATTCATTGAATATATAGGCTACTTCACCTTCCAGAAGCTTTTAGCTATAGCAACCTGCTCAAAGGGTAGGTGAAACATCATTTGGAAACAAGAGTCTATAAGGCTGGACCTTGACCTCAAATTCAGTGCATACTCTAATTCAACCCTGGAAGAATATGCCACTATTTTATTCCTTTGGATTGCTTGTTTAGCAATAACTCTGGGTCTGCTTAATAGATACTTACTTAATAGAACAAAAAATTTACTACTGCCTGTAACAAGAGAAGTGTCTCTGGACACTGCCATATGTACCTTAAAAAGATGAACTGCTTTCTCTAAGAAGCAACATCTCTAAATAACTGTAGCACAATGCCAGTAATCAAGGACTATTACTCTGTGACCAACTCAGTGAAGTCATGTTTTACGTCTTTAGCTTAGGGGTCTATGTCTAGAAATTTTAGCTGCAGGAGAAAGAACACACCTACCAGTAAATAGAGCAAGAGTTCCAGGAAGTTTCAATTTATAACTGCCAGCTGGGCACCTTAGGCTTATTGTAGAAAAGAAAAGTAGGTAGTAAGAGAATGCCATGATTCTGGGGGGATACTTGGTAATGATATCAGAGAGTTAGGCCTTCTGTTCACAAAACGGTTGAAGAGAAAGCGGTTTGCAAATATGGCAATCCATGGGTGGGGTTTGGGGTATTTCCAATTTTTGTTGTTTGTTTCTTATTTTGTTTTTTTAGCTTTATTTTGTTTTGTTTTGTTGAAATAGGGTGTCTGTATTTAGCTTTGGCTTTCCTGGATTTCACACTATAGACCAGGCTGACCCAGAATTCACAGAGATCTGCTAAACTCTGTCTCCCAAATGCTGGTATTAAAGGCATGCCCAACCACCACCAGGCTCTGGTATTCCCAGTTTTAATGGCAAGAAAACACCACGGTCTGAGAAGATCAAAATTTCACAGCTATGAATAAATATGGCTTGTGTCACTTCACAAGGAATTAGTCTGTTTTCCATTGCTATTAACATAATTTACAGAAGAAACAACTTTATAGGGAAAAGATTTATTGTTTAATTTCCAAGTGTTTCATTCTGTCATGATGAGAAGGTAAAATAAAATACATGGCAGTGAAAGTTTGTGGCAGAGGCTCTTCACCACTCTGAACCAAAAAGCAGAGAACATAAATAAAGCTAAGGTTGGGCTATTGCCTTCAAAAACCTAAGCCTGGCAACCAACTTCTGCCACTCCTAAAAACTCCACAACCTCTGCAAATACAACTACTAGCTGGAAAAGAAGCATTCAAAACCAGAGCCTGTAGAGGACATTCAGATTTGAAGACATAGCTCCATTTAAACCTCTTTTACCACAGAGGCCCTAATAAGTAGATATTAAAAACAGAAGAATCCATGTCAGAGACAATCAGAAGAACTCTAGGGCACTACACTAATTGCTTTCTTGCTACTTTTAGAGCACACACATGAGGAACCCAAAAGAGGCTTCTTGCAGGACTGTTGACAAAGCAGTAGCTCCTACCAGGGCAACACGGAAACTGTGAGGTTGTTATGGTGTATTATCTGGACCTCTACACTTTGTGATTCCAATGGTCTTTTCCCAACCTCTGCAAAAAACAGGGCCTAGCTCCTCTCTGCTGTCTCTTCAGGAATTTCTTGCACCTCAGAGGACTTAGCCATCAATGTGAAAACAATTTCCATATCCAAAACCAGAAAGGAGTATAGATTCCTAAAAAACCCAACCTTGTAGTATAATTTCTTATTGGTCTTAATAATAAAAACATAGAGGTAGATATTAGGGAGTGAAATTAGAAAAATTAGAGAAGCAGAACAGTCAGTAATTAGAGTTCTTACCTTTCCGATGTTCAGACCAAAGGGGCAAGATCATTTCTCTAGGAATCCTCAAACTGAATGCTGTCTCTAGGAAACCTCAGACTGAATCCTGAGCTCCTGTCTCCTACCACTTTATATTCCCATTTCCACCTCCCTAGTGCTGAGATTAAAGGTTTGAGCCACCACCTCTTGACTCTGTTTCTCTTTTAGACTGATTCAAACTCATGTAGCCCAGTGTGGCCTTGAATTCACAGAGATCCTTCTCTCTCTGGTTCCTGAGTACTGGGATTAAAGGTATGTGCCAACACTGCCTGGCCCCTATGACTAATTGGTATGGATAGCTCTGCACTCTGATCCTCAGGCAAGCTTTCTCTGTTAAAGCACAAACAAAATATCACCACACAAGCTGTGTATTTATCTGAGTTAATATTTGTGACATTCCTTATATGGTTAATTATATGGTTAAAGAGACTCTAAAAGTAGAGGCTTGATCTAGTTACTGCCCCTGACACCTCAGCATGGCTATGATCATCGTCTTTGTCCCAAGTTTCTTTACTGTCTCAGAATGTTTAATTTTATAAGTCTTCCCTCCCAGTCACTTTCTATGAACTGAAAATGTGTTCCCTTAAAATTTCTATGGTGAGTCCCTGACCCTCCAGAGTGACAGTGTTTGGAAAGGGAAAAATTTGCAGACAACTTCAAATGTGGTGCTCTCATACTGGGGCTAGTACCAAGAATAATAAAAGAGACACTGGGAAAGTCTCCTCTCTTCCTTGTGAGGACAGAACCCAAAGGCACCTCCTGCAGGCTAGGAAAAGAACACTTACTGTGCAGCCCTCCTGACTTGAACTTGAACTAGAGAATCCTGTGAAAACAAATGTCTACTGTGTAACTATTCCTGTCCGAGGTGCTTTAATGTTTAACCCTTTTTCTTATTTTGTTTCTTGCAAAGTTATCTCAAGTGCTGGACTGGCGAGCTCCTGAATGTTTGCTCATGTCTCTTTCCTATATGCACACACTTTAGTGGTTCTATACTTGATTAGGTCTGGTTCTTTTTTTTCAAAGTTTATGGGCCTTGCACAACTGTCTGTAGCTTTGAAGAAAGCTGAGTAATCTCATTCTGTGCTCAGAATGATGACCTCTCATCCTCTGTCTAGATAACCTGAATTTTATGAGCTTTGCCATCTTAAGTCTTCATATGGCTCCAATTTGATTCTTTCCTTTTGGAACTTTAACTATAGTTTTGTGTCCATGTTTCCCTCCATTTGACTATGGGAGATTGTATCTTTATAACATTGTCATTAACTAGAAGAATATTTAGCTTTCTATGCTTTTTCATAACTTGTGTCCATCACCATAAGTCAGTTGTTCCTCATCCCTACTACTCACCTTTTCTTGTTCCCTTTTTATGTTATACTGTACCCATATTGATATTTATTTACATATGTATATGTGCTAGTTATAATTCTGTCAAGATTTTTTTTATTTTTATTGGTGGATAAATGCATAGAAAGGGGGAGGTAGATAGGAGAATAAGGGAAGGGTAGGGGTGAGGAAGCTGCAGTCAGGATGTAAAAGCTATGAGTATTTTCAATGTGCATAGAATGTTTTCTGTTATCAGTTAGAATTTCCCCTGAATATCACCATGGAGAGTTGAATCAAGCAAATTTTCAGTGTAGTGTTTACTTGTTATTAAAAGTCTATTGGCCATAAAGAATAGACACTGCCTTTCAAATATGTCCATAATCATTATTTTTCACTTCAATCATATTTCTTTGAATCATATCTTACTTATTCAATTTTTTATTAAACAAAAACAGTACAGGCACCTTTTCATGGATTCATTTTTTTCCTGTCATTCCACACATTATGTATTCTTGTTCTATGACAATTTAAAGTAATTTTTCTGGAGAAAAGAACATCAGGGACACTGCCCCTGTACTGCCTCCCTTTCATCATACTATGTTTGTGATCTGTTCCTCTGCCATCACTGGCTTGGCAGGCAGTGGGGAAAATAACAGAAATAAAAATTGTGTTGCTCTGTATAAAGCAATTCACCTTTATGGCACCAGAATCCCACAGGGTTAAGAGAGCCCGAGAGATTTGCAGTTTCCACAGACACCTCTGGTGACAGATTTGAAGAATTCTAAATGTGCTTGTTGGTATTTACAGGATAAAGCTTCCAGGCAACATAATATACCAGACTGCTATTATAACATCACATCTCAAGACATTCCAGCTGTTAACTGGGTGTTGAACTGTATGTCTTAATCTGAAACTGCATTGGAGGTGTTGCTTCTAGCGCCATGTTCTTGTGAATGATTTTTCTGTTCCTTTACTACCACCACGGCAACCTCATACATCTTCCGTCACTGATGACATTAAAAGTGCAGTAGGCTATTTCTTCAAATTTGTAACACCTTTCCAAATATCCAAAAATATGATGAGTAAGATAATGTTATAGACTCATTGAATTACACATATTACCCCATGTTTCTATATAGGGATAAAAGAACTAGAAACAAAAGAGAAAGAGCAACTGATAGCCAGAAATGTTCGCTTACTGTAGCACAAACACAAACTAATACTGTAGCACAAACCACATCGATGCAGGAAGCAGCTAATATGGTGCCAGGGTCTATATGACTTGAAGAAATGGGGTGAATTGATATTAACAATAAAAATTCAATCTTAAATGCAAAACCCATTGCAAATAATTTGGTTATATAAATAAAATGTATCTGAGCCTATGATCACCTCTCATCAATTTCCACACTGTCGGCGGAGGCTTCACTCTCAGACTCTGATCAAACATCGCGAGCTCAACAAGTCAAATATATTGCCTTCTCTTCCCTCCCAGACACAACTCACCAGTCCCTCCCAGGTGACCTCACCCCTGCTAGAGAGAACACATTCCACATGTAGTGAATGTTGTGTTTTGTAGTTGCTGAATCTATCTATCTAGGCTACTTGATTTCTCAAATGAGTTAATATAGTCTTACTTTAAAAAGTGACTGCTTAAGGCTGGAAATGGCTCAGCATCTAAGAGTGCTTGTTCCTCTTCCAGAATAACTAGGTTTGGTTTATAACTGGGGTGTATATTCATTTGTAACTTCAGGTTCAGAGAGTCTGATGCCCTCTTCTGGCTGCAGGTATTGTATGTATGTTGTACCCACAGAAGCACACATACGCATAAAAATAAATTTAAAAATCTGCCTACCATATTTTAATCAATTTAATAAAATTTTAGCTGTTCTACCTTCCTGATATTTAGCATGCAAAACAATATTAATTTTATTTTATTTCTAAGAGACTGCAATATATGTTAAGACTCCTGCCACAAAAGTTGCACTTATAGTTCACAACTGACTAACTGCCTCCTGCTCCACAAACAGCAGTTAGTCATGGTGCAACAGCAGAAAGGAAACTGAAAGCCTCAACCTGGTGTAGAAAGCCCCAGAGGCATATCCTCAATATGTACTAAACATGTCTCCTCTCCATAGGATTCCAAAGCCATCAAAATTTCACCACCATTTAATTAATTAATTTATTAATTAAAAAGTCTGCTTGAACAACCCATATTTTAATTAATTTAATACAATTTTGCATAAGTATGTAAGCACTTCACATTCTCATTTTGTATCTCTGCATGCATTTGTATTTATTTTTATCAGAATAGCAGAACCAATAAATAAGCTAATTCAACCGTTACATTTCTTCTTTATGTTAAGAGATTCTAACAACATCCTATATTCAACTTATACATAAACTGAAAGGAAACCCCAAATAATGAGTTATGCCATCTTTCCTTTTAATCCCATGCACTTACAGCAGCAGTCAGCTAATGACAGGAACAGCACAAGCCCAGAGGACATGGTATGATCTCTGGTTATTCCATCACATAACATTACCTAATTTCTCTTGTTAAAGAAATCTCTCTCTCTCTCTCTCTCTCTCTCTCTCTCTCTCTCTCTCTCTCTCTCTCTCTCTCTCTCTCTCTAGCTTTGGTGCTCTCCTGGAACTAGCTCATGTAGACCAGGCTGGCCTCAAACTCACAGTGATCCACCTGTCTCTGCCTCCCGAGTTCTGGGATTAAAGACAAGTGCCATCACAGCCCAGCCTGCAACTTCTTGTACAAATGGAAAATGTGGTATCTTGAGACCAACCACAAATTCACCTTCTTACTTCATCCAAGTGAGCCTCTTCCTTCAAGAGTCTGCTGGAGTTTTCTTCTACAATCATGGCATCTGTTATCGATGTAGGGAGGGCAATAAGAAACGCCAGATGCATTTCCCTTGTATATCTCTCTGCTTATGCACACAATCCATTCTGTCAGGCCTCACTAGTAAAACAAAAGTTCAAAGTTAAGACTGGACCTGGCATGATGCCTCATGAGTTTAATCTCAGCAGTCTGACTTGAAAGTCAGAGGCAAGATGACCTCTGTGAGCTCAAGGTCAATCAGGTTTATATAACATGTTTTAAACTAGCCACAACTATATAGTGAAAACCTGTCTGAAAATAAAGAAACAACAATGAATTTCAAGATGGTTTCCCAGTTTGAAATTATCAGAAAGAATATCAAATTAAGCAAAGGCCTTTCTGGGACCTTTATGTTGTCACCATAAAGTTGTCACTTCATGGCTGCACATCATATGACGTCATTAATTATAGGAGATGCTCTCGGAATCATCGTGTTAACAACTGTAATATGATTCTCAGTTCCCACTATTTCTGTTAAATTAGGCTTTTAACCCATCTCATATTCACTTGGAGGGGGGATACCACTGTCCCCTCATGCCAGATTTTAGAAAGTTGTCACAAGTAGGAATTGAGAATTGTTGGAGCTATGCAGAGCACAGTCCGAGTTCCCAGGGTCCCCCTTGCTTTACCAGCCTGCCTTGCGGAACAAAGTGTCTCATTACACAGAAAAGTGAAGAGATTAGGAATGCACATCACATCACATGAAACCATGCTATTTCTGCTCTCCAAACCCTACGGAATCCTTATACACAGGCGACTGTAATATCTGAGCTTAATGTTAAACACCGTTGTGGAGGAAGAAATTTGATGGCAGAAATGTTGATCACTTAGAATGGGACTTGCTTAGCTGATGAAAGAACCTCTTCCACTCCCTAAGAAACAGTACTGTTAACCTTTTGGATTCAGTGGTAGAATGACCTTTCCTTCAGAGTGCCAAAGACCTGAAAATGTCTGAAAGCTTTGTCGATGAATTTTGTTATCCTTTCTTTCCACACCTGGCATTCACCAGGCATTGAAGAGAGCACTTTAAGCCAAAGGAGCTCTCCTCATCTGTGGAGCTCTGCATATTACATTAGGCCACTTAGCAATTAATTAGATTATGACAGATGAGTATTTATTTTTCTCATCACTTTTCTGCAAATAGAAGCACACACTATCCTAAAAGTAAGTGTGCTGTTTATTAATGTGATTCCTCTTATATTTGGTGAATAGTGAATTTCAACAGAACCACTGTTATTGAAAAAAATGAATGAAAATTCAATAACAATCTGCATTTTGCTTCTTTAAATGAATGAGGTAAGTAAGTTTTATTAAAGTATAACTTGTAAACAGCACAATTCAATAATTAAACACTAGAAGAGAACATAGAGCATTTATCCTTTTGACTTTGGTAGATAATCTCAATATAATATTTCCCAGTTCCATCCATTTACTGTCAAATGTCAAAATTTTATTTTTTATTTATATTTGACTAGTACTCAATTGTGTATAAATACAACATTTTTATTATCCATTGGTCAGAGGGCCTAGAGAAATCAAGTTGTTACTAACAAGGAAGTTCCTCTACTCTGTGTAGTTCTAATAGTATGGAAGATATTATAAAAGCTACTTGAAGAAAAAGTTCATCAACAGTCTTAGTGTGAACTCTATGAACTGTAAAAATAACTGGCATGGCAAGATATGGCTTTGGGTACAATAACTACATGAATATTATGGGCTAACCAATCGCTTTCTAATTGGATTTAAGACCCACTATACAGAAGAAAACACATACTAGGTACTAGAAATTTGGCCCAAAAATTATGATTAGGGAGTCACAGGTCCCAAGTGTGAACCCTCTGTTACTATTTATCTGATGAAATATAGCATCAATATGTCCTATAAATTTGTATATCCTCTATTCATAAGTTAATGCAGCTTTCAGACCTCATCACAGAAGTTTCTTTGTTCTATAAATGGTGGTTAAAACAAAAAGTCAAAACCAGCCAATATGCCAAATATCAGGGAGAACTGCGAAAATGTTTTCTGGATATGACATAACCACTGCCCTCATGAACTCAGCATCTATGGTTGTCTATATAAGACCTGCATATGGTCAGTCCACTCAAAATTACATAATGGAGTAGCAAAGGTTTCTTGAGCTGCTTCTTCTAGCTAAGGAAGTGTGGGCAGTTGATGGAAGGAAAGTCAGGTTTCTTTAAAGTGTGACTCCTGTTAGGTCAACAACACTCTAGTGGATGGATCTGCTCTCAGGGTATATGTTCAGTACAAGTTGGAGTCAATGTTTATTAAGTCAAAAATTTAGAACAAGAAGTTGGGGTAGGAAAGAGTTATGAAGAGAAGTTAAGAGAGAATATGATCAAAATAGGACATATGAAAGCTCCATATAATTAGTAAATGCATTACTTTTTAAAAGAAATAAAAGAGGATGTTAAATTGGAAATTGTCCCAGTTTCAGAAAAAATACTTCAGTCTTTGCTCCTAAGATGCTGTTATAAATTTTTTGTTCATAGTGTCTGTTTTGGATTGACACCACTCTGTGACTGCTCCCATTGTGATGTATTTAAGTGGTAATTGTCTGCTGAATATTTCCAGATGCTTTCCTGCATCTATTCAGATGATAATGTGGATTTTCTTCTTCAGAGAAAATGGTGAATTATATTAATTCCTTTTCTCTAATGATATTTTTTTCCTGAAATAAGAAATGCTTTTTAAAAATTAATGGTATTTGGTAATATTTTGTTAATAATTTTGTGGGTACATTTATGTAATATGTTGGTCTCATTTTTTATTTCTCATAATGTCTTATCTGCATTTGATATAAGGATAATTATAATTTCAATCCTAAGATAGAAATCTTGCTGTTTCTTTTTATGGATCACCTTGAGTAGGATGGCATTGTTCAATGATGACTTCCTGTTGAATACCAGAGGATAGTCTTTCACCCTCTATACAATGGTTTTGTTTTGCTTTGCTTTGTTTTGTTTTCTGGAAAGTATTTGGGGACAGATTCAAAAATTCTGGTGGGCCCAGAACTGTCTATTTCTATGTGAGCTCATGCAATTTGTATCTTTTGGGGAGTTGGTTCACATTATTAAGTTGTCTGTTTATTCATGTAAAATGCTTAGGATAAAATCTTACCCTTTTGGCATCTGTACTACCTACACTGACCCTCCTTCCTCTCTCCTGATACAGAGTAATTGTACTGTGTTGTGAGGAGAGACAGCCCTATTCTTCCCGGTCACCTGTCTTAACCCCCAAGATAATCACACAGAAATTATATTAATTGAATTACTTCCAGGCCCATTAGCTCTAATTTCCCATTGGCCAACTCTTACATCTTAATTCAACCCATTTCTAACAATCTGTGTAACACCATGAGGTCATGGCTTACCAGAAAAGATTCTAACCAGTGTCAGTATCAGGCAGGAGCTTCATAGTGTCTGCCATTCTTCCCTTCTTCCCAGCATTCTGTTTTGCCTACTCTGTCTACCTAAGTGCTGCTCTATCAAAAAGGCAGGGCAGTTTCTTTATTCAACCAATGAAAGCAACACGTAGACAGAAGGACCTCCTAAACCAGTAATGTTATTTTATGATCAAAGATCCAACTATTAACTTGCTTAATTGTTCCATTTTCCATTTTGCCTTTTTTATGAGTGTTTATTTATGGCACTTGAATCTAACAAAAGGCTTTCTATGTGATGATCAAGTGTTCCTCCTTTGACATACATGCATAACATTCATTTATCATTTTTTGAATATTCTTGTTTTCTTTGTTTTTTTCTTCTTCTGAGTAGATACTAGTTTTATCTTCACCCTTAGCTTCATTAAATGAATATCCAAACGGTGTATTTGAAAGTTGTTTTTAATGGTACTATAATTTTTCCTCTAATAACTGTTTTAAAATAACTTTTAAGATTATGTATTGTTATTTTTAATAATTTCAAACATCTAATTTCTCTGCAAAAATTCATTTGATTCATTGTTATTTTCAAAGTGAATTTTTTAATATGTACCTACTTGGTGACTATATATTTGCTTCTATTTCATTTCTGTTATCATATAAAATTATATTTTCATAAGATTTAAATACATTTTGTTCATAAGGTTCCTTTTATAGCTTAAATATATTGTATTTTGATAAAAGTTCTACTTGAAAAACTATATTCTGATTTTCTTTTTGTTATTTCTGAGTAAATGTTGACTTGAAGTTAGTATGTGATGCTGTTCAAGTTTTTTGTATCTTCATAGACATTTTATTATTTACTAACTCCATTATTGAGGCATTTGGAAGATCAACAATAATTTTACATTTGCCTGTCTTTTCAGTTCTCTCTGATACTCTTTTATTCACTTTGATATTGTTATGTGTACTATGGATAATGTCTCCTTTTAACCCAAGAATTTCATCCTTTGCATGATATGTAATATAAATACAGTAAGTCTCACTTTCATTTGGTTAATATTTATTTGGTATATTCCTTACTACTTATGCGGTTATTACTTTCTTTGTGGGTTTTTATATTTTAAAATAAGTTGTTCTTTAGACAATGAGACGAATGTTTCTCTTATATAACATTTTCTGTTTGTTTACTAATATATTTGTACCATTTATATGAAATGTGATTTTATTCTGCCATGCTATTTTTTTCTTTTTCCCTTTCTCTATTTCATTTCCATTATTTTCTTATTCAGTATCTCTCATAATTCAAAAAATTTCTAGAATTTACCACTTTTATTTTTGTATATTATACACAATACTTTAGAACATTTAGAATATTTGCTATTATTGCACCAGTGGGCCTATCTTGTTTTTATTTACTTTTTTAAATTTTACATAACAACCCTAGTTCTCCTTCCCTCACCTTCTTCCCCCCTACCTCCTCCCTCTCTTCACCCCCATGCACTCCCCCGTGGGGGTAAGGCCTTCCTTGGGGAATCAACATAGTGTGGCATACCAAGCTAAGGAAGGACCAAGCCCTCCTGACTTTATCAAAGCTGAACAAAGTATCCCAGCAAAAAGAATGGGCTCCAAAAAGCCAGTTCATGCACCTGGAATAAGTCCTGGTTCCAAATGCCAGCCAGACCCCCTTCCCCAACAGATCAAGCCACATAACTGTCACCCACATTCAGAGGACCTAGTTCGGTCCCCGGAAGGTTCCCCACCTGTCAGTCCAGAGTCTGTGAGCTCCCATTAGCTTAAGTCAGCTGTGTCTATGGTTTTCCCAGTCCTAATCTTGACCACACTTGCTCATATGATCCCTTCTCCCTCTCTTCAACTTAACTCCAGGAACTCATCCCAGTACTTGGCTGTGAATCAATGCATCTGCTTCCATCAATTACTGGATGTAGGTTCTATGATTAGGGTAGTCGCTATTATAGGGATATGCCAGTTTAGGCACCCTCTCTACTCTTGCTGAGGTCATGCTTGTGGATTTCTGGAAATTTTCCTAGCACCAGGTTTCTCTCTAACCTCATAATGGTTCCCTCTATCAAGGCATCTCTTCCATTCATTGCTCTCTCTCTCTCTCTCTCTTTCTCTCTCTCTCTCTCTCTCTTTCTCTCTCTCTCTGTCCCTCCCCTAACTCTAGCATCTTGAACCCTCATGTTTCCATCCACCAGCTCCTCTCTTCTATCCTCCCTTTAAGTCTACCAAATAGCTCTTAACTATTTTCCTTACTGGGACCCTCCATGTGTGTCCCTCTTAGGGTCTTCCTTTTTGCCTAGATTCTCTGCAGTTGTGGATTGTAGCCTGATTATCCTTTGCCTTATATCTAATATCCACTTATGAATGAGTATATGCCATGTTTGTCTTTCTGGGTCTGGGTTACCTACAATGGATAAAGAAGATGTGGTACATTTACACAAGGGAATATTATTTAGTGGTTAAAAAGGAAGGACTTATCTTGTTAGACAAATTATTACTGTAGCTATTTGGATCCATATCTGAGTAGGAATGTGAAGAAATTTCCTTACCTTTATATAACAATGTTATCAAACCATTAAGGAAAACTAGGGTTGTCCATATTCCCATGCGTGTGAGGCCATCCATGAGGTATGGGCAACCAAATAGAAGCTAAGTGCCCAAAGGAAAATTACTTTCTTTTGGTGGTTTGAAAGAAATTGGTCCCTAAAGGGAGTGATGAATAGACAGGATCTTGTTGAACAAAGTGCGTCACTATGGGGGTGAACTTTGAGGTCTCTCCTTTGCTCAAGCTACACTCAGTGAGAGAGACAACTTCCTGTTTCCCATCGGTCAAGATGTATGACTCTCACCTCCTTCTCCAGAACCAAGTCTCCCAACAAGCCCCCATGTCACTCTACAATGATAATGAACTAAACCTCTGAAAATGTAAGCCACCTCAATTAAATGTTTTCCTTCTTTAAGAGTTGGCATGGTCATGCTGTCTCTTCACAGCAACAGAAACTTTAATTAGGACATCTCCTTTCATCAGAATCCGTCAATTGCCATTACCTCTTTTCTAGGAGTGGAACCTAAAGGACCTCTCTCTCACACTTAGTAGAATTTTGACTGGTTTGATCTTGTGGAGGCTCCATGCAAGAGCTAGTTCCTGTGAGTTTAAGTACGAAATGTCATTTCCAGAAGTTAACATTTCATGACTCTCCTCCACATTCACCTGCACTCATATTTTTTCTACACCCACTTCTACCATATTCCCTGAACCTTGTAAGTGACAAAGTTGACATACATAACCCATCCACAGAGGAGAACTTCCATTTTCTTATACTCATTACTTGACCAGTTATGAGTCTTGGTAGTAACCACTGCTCATTGCTAAAAGACTCTTCTCTGAACAAATATGAAACTATCAAAAATCCCTATGAGCATAAATATTTAGAAGGCAGCTAAAGAGCATGGGCATTTAACAAAACTATAGTAAGTTTGTCCTAGGGCTTAAAATCTCCTAAATCATGGGTATTTCACATGTTTTCTATATCAAAATAACAGATAAGAAATTTCCCCTTTGTGAAAGTTCTCATCTTCAATCAAAGATAGGTTGATTTCCCCATAGCTTACATGCCAGGTAAACTGTTATTATTGCATTCCAAGGGTAAGATCATTCATAACTTTTCTGTTCTTGAAGCTAACAAAGCATATTCTACCAACTATGAAAACTAGACATCAGAGAAAGGGCTGCATAGTCAGTTCAATGTTGGTATATTAGTCTGGATTCTCTAGAGGAGGAAACCTGATATATGTATAAATGAGTTTTACTAAAGTGGCTTACACATTGTTGTCTAGCATTTTGAGTTTTCTTTAGAAATTCTCCCTTTTTCAAATTCTATTTTCATATCTTGAATTGTCTTCTTAATTTCTTTTAGGTCTTTGATTTTGTTCCCCTGAACTATGTATCTTCTTTGAATTATTTAAATTATAATTGTTGGAGGAAGGCCGCTTATTGGTTCCTGGCTGCTCAGCCCCAAAATAATCACACAGAAACCATATTATTTGCAATACTGTCTGGCAAATAGCTTAAGTGTATTTCTGGCTAACTCATATCCTGAACTAATCCATCTCTATTAATCTGTGTTTTGCCACGTGGCTGTGACTTACTGCTTAAAGTTTCATCTGGTTCTGGCAGGGCTACATGGTTTCTCTCTGACTCTGCACTCTTTGTTCCAGCATTCAGCCTAGCTTTCCTTGCCTAGTTCTGTTCTACCCTATCAGACCAAGCCAGTTTCTTTATTAACCAATGGTATTCACAGAATACAGAGGGGAATCCCCCATCATATAACCATTATTTTTGTTTGGAAGTTTGTCCAGGTCATTGGCAACTATTACTATGGGATTTTTAATTTTGAATGAGATTAGTTGTGATTATTCATATTACTTTTATATTTGTACTAGAACTTGTAGATGGGAATTTCTGTCCCATCTGGTTCTGCAACCATTCATTACCAAGTAAACACACAAAAGCTTATATTAATTATAAATTGTTTGACCTGTTTCTCAGGCTCATTACTAACTATGTCTTACAACTTAAATTAACCCATAATTCTTATCTGTGTTTAGCCAAACGGTTTGATACATTTTCTCAGAAAAGCATTCTCATCTTGTTTTCTCTGCATCTGGCTGGTGACTGAGTCTCTGCCTTCCTCTTCCCAGAAATCTCATAGTCTGTTCATCCCACCTATTCTACCTGCTTGGATACTCAATTATCAGAGCTTTATTAAACCAATACAAGTTATAATCTTTACAGTATACAAAGGCATTACCCCATAGCGTTATTTCTTTTTTTAATTTTTAAAACTAGAACTCTGAATATAATCTCCTTCATTTAGCTTTTTTTCCTGAACATTATCCATAACAACTTGCAACCAACACTCTAAACAAAGACAGATATCCATAATTCATTTTTTGGGGGGGGGATGTACATGTAATTTTATAGGCTACTTCCTTCTGACTTATAATCTTTGAGAGACCCTAAGAAAATTATTGTCAAATCCTGACTGGAGTATTCTGTTAGGTTGGATCACCTTGGAGCTGCTCTGGATGTTGAACTCAGAGGAAACTGCAACAGAGGTGTTCTGAGATGTTGAATTATCTGGGCCATGTATTTCAAGGGGTCTTCCTGGACCAAACCTGATTTTTCTTAATTGAGAAATAATCCACAGCCTCTCACTCCCTGTGGAAATAAAAGCAGAACCTCTTTCCCCAAGTAATATGTCTTTTGTCTTAAATTTTGAAGTCAAGATATTTTTAAAATATATAGATTGGTTTAATCTGGCAGCATTTATAATCAAATATTCTTTAGCAGCTGTTGTTCCTTCCTCAGCAGTCAAACAATTCAGAGACAACACATAACATGCAATAACAGATTCTGTCTATTTTTTTATCTTTACATGCCTTTTTCTATTTCTCTAGTTCTTTCTTAATGACTTTCTCTATCCTTTTATCTCCCAAGCCCAAGAAAATCTTTTTAACATACTGTAAATCATGTAGAGGTGTTTTTCATCTGAATCTGTCTTTACTGTATATAGCTATCTTTTCCTGACCAATTGAGTCTTTAGTCTGCAAAACTACATGACTAGGAATAAAGCACGAGCTTTGACGACTGGCTCCTCCCCATTCCTTGGCTTTCTGAGAGTCTAGCTTCCTGATGGAGGTACTGGCAGAAGCAACATTTATTGCCACAACTCTGTGGAATTCCTAGGTCCATGCTACCACCAAGAAGCATGCTGCAGGATGCTCATAAGCACTATTTAAGTGTTTGGTAGCAGGGCCTCTTGAAAGAGCTATGCAGTTTTTGCCACTAACGCTGAGTCAAGAAATCACTTTTAAAGGAGGCAGCTCTCTGCTTGCCTGTAGCCAACCAAGTCCACCTGAGAAAACGCTGCTAACAAGAAGCTGTGCTTGACTCTGTTCTATTGTGTCTAGAATTCCTTCCCAAGGTCTCTTAGGTTCTATTTGAATGTAGTTTACAAATGATGCCAAACATTGGTGACCATTTGTAAACAGAAGTTTCTGTCCGGCCCTGTCTTACAGCCATTCAGTTCCAAATAAACATGCAGAGATTTATATTGATTATAAACTGTTTGGCCTATTGTCCAGGCTTATTACTAACTAGCTCTCACAAATTAACCCATAATCTATGTTTAGTCACATGGCTAAACATACTCAGTAAGGCATTTTCATTTTGCTTCCTCTGCATCTGGCTGGTGACTGTGTCTCTGCCTTCCTCTTCCCAGAATTCTCCTAGTCTGCCACCTCACCTATACTTCCTTCCTGCCTTCTGACCAATCCACATTTTATTAAGTCAATATTAGAGGCAAATCTTACAGTGTACAAGAGCATTATCCCACAGCAAGGACTTGAACATCTAGTTAAACCTTCTTGCCCAAGTCACCTTTCTTCTTTGGTGGAATGATGCAAATACTGAGGAGAAGACTAGGTTGCAAGAGTATTGGGACATTTCTTTCTCCATGGTATTGGTATTGAAGTCTGCTTGATCTATCAGCAGCTTCCTGCTGAGATTCCACTACTATTGACCCTAGCAGTCATTATCTAGCTAGTCCTCTTTGCACCACCTTCTGGTGTGGCTCTTCATGTTCTACCAAAGTCAGTTCTTTTCTTATTCTCACATCCTTAGCCTTCCATGCCTATTTTAGGATTCCATAACCCTGGACTTATTTCCACATTCCCCATGTCCTAGGCTTCTGCCCTGAGTTTAAAAGCTCCTGGCTCCTATCACTCTGTCCTGGGATAGTTCTATCCTCCTTTTTGTAACCTCAACAATAGACTTCTGTCACCCCAAAATGTAGAACTCAAAGCCTGTGTGCCTATGACCTCTTTTCTGTCTATCATGAATTGATTAGCCATAAACATGTGTAAGAATCTCTGTAGTCCAGCCAGGCAGTCGTGGGGTATGCCTTTAATCCCAGCACTCGGGAGGCAGAGGGTGCAGATCTCTGTGAGGTCAACGTCAGCCTAATCTACAAAAGCTAATTCCAGGACAGGCTCCAAAGCTACAGAGAAACCCTGTCTTGAAAATTAAAAAAAAAGAGAAAAAAAACAAAAACCAAAAACAATGTACCACAAGGACATGTACTCATCTATGTTCACGGCAGCATTGTTTGTCATAGCTAGAACCTAGAAACAACCTAAATGCCCCTCAACCAAAGAATGGATAAGGAAAATGTGGTACATTTGCACAATGGAGTACTACACAGCAAGAAAAAGAAATGGCATCTTGAAATTTGCAGGCAAATGAATGGATCTAGAAAATATCACATTGAGTGAGGTAGCCCAGTCCCAGACAGACAAATATGATACGTACTCACTCATAAGTGACTTTTAGACATAAAGCAAAGAAAACCAGTCTATAATTCACAATCCCAGAGAACCTAGACAACAATGAAGACCCTAAGAAAGACACACATGGATCTAATCTACATGGGGAGTAGCAAAAGACAAGATCTCCTGGTGTAAATTGGGAGCATGGGGAGCATGGGAGAGGACTGAAGGGGAGGGGAAAGGAAGAGAGGGGCACAGAGAAAAATGTATAGCTCAATAAAATCAATAAAAAAACACTAAAAATGTCTGTGGAGTCAAATATGCCCATAAGTGACTTAACAGCTTTATTTTCAGTTCATTTTTTCCAAATACCTATATATTGATTTCCAAAATGACTGCACAGTTTACACTCTTACCAAAGCCTCACCAGCATTTGTTGTCTCTCTCTTTCTGTCTCTCTCTCTCACACCACACACACGCACGCACACACACACACACACACACACACACACACACACACACGAAATTCTGATGGGTATGATAAAATTTCAAAGTAGTTTTAATTTTTATTTTCCTGATGGCAAGGGTATCTGACCACTTTAAAAATATTTATTAGGCATTTGTGTATTGAGAACTTTCTATTTCAGCTCCTGTATTAGGGTTACTATTGCTGGAAGCCGGAGCTGAATTACAGACCATGTGGGGTTGCTCCTTATTTGCTCTTTGTGACTTGCTCAACTTGCTTTCTTATAGAACCCAGGACTAACATCGTGGAAATTGCACTACCCACAATGGGTTGGGCCCTCCCCATCCATCACTAATTAAGAAAATGCTTTACAGCCAGTCTTATTGAGGCATTGTTCTCAACTGAGCTTTCCTCCTTTCAGATGACTCTAGCTTGTGTCAAGCTTACATAAAGCTAGCCAGCAGAGCTCTATAGCCTAGTTTTTAAAACTGGATCAGAGCTTATATTCTTAAACACTAATTTTTATGGAAATATCTAAGAAACGTTGTCATGGAACTTGAGCCTTGAAAATAAGCTTGGTTTGCATAGGTGGAAAGAGGTTAAGAAACAAGAGAGGGAAAATGTCATCACAGTAAGTGTGAAGCATTGGTGGGTAAAGACAAAGTAACAGTAATATTCAGAGACCCACACTGGAAAGGCATAGACCACAGTGACCCTCACATGCCTGAGAAGAAAGAATTAATCTTCTTGGCACTTTTTAATTATGCATTTAGCAAGTATTAGTTTCTGTGCTAAAACTTATAACTTTATAAGATTTAAACATGTATAAGCTGACATGTAAACACACAAGCTGGGGGAAAAGCATCATGGTATATGGAAAATATATAACCATTGCTTGCTCAGTAGCTGTAGAGTGGAAAACTATGAATTCTGACATTTTCTAGCTTCAGGCAACTTTAATCAGTAAACAAAGAAGGATATGAGAATAAAGAAGCTATCTTAATCCATTTAAGAGATAATCCATAAAAATAAAGAGAATTATAAACATAGAGCACTGTTGCTTAGCTAGCTGGAAAACAAACCATGAGTGATTTATTATACTGGGAACCAAAGTGGCAGTTTTTACTTTAAATAAGTTTATATTTCTTATTCTGTGATTTGGAATTTCCTACTCATTTTTCAGTTTGTAGAACATGCTGTTCTTTATGTACACACTGATGTCTAAATGTGGATACAAATGTTTCTGAAAATGAAATAAGGCAAAGGAAACTTCAGACCGAATTTCATTTACTTTTCCCTTGAGATCACTCTTAATAGTTGGTTCCATTTCAATTGTACACAATTTAAAAGTGACTCTTAATTTATTTCTTAGAAAGACTCTGAAATCTGTTTTAGAGATGAAAAGAGAGTTGAAATAATAAACTGTAACACGATTTTAGCAACTCTGGATCTATTCTGCTCTCTCTGTACATATAACCTCATATTCTTGGCCAAGTCTCTCTATATACCCCAATGAACATGATGTGACGTCAGTATAATTTCAAATTCACAATTAAATTTTGCTGTGCAAGCAAGCATATAATCTTTTCAGTCATTTATGGATTTATTTTAAAACATCACTTGGTATTCATTATGGGAAAATACTGGGGTAGGCCCCAATAAAAACAAATTATAGACAAAATCTTTCCAAAAATATTACAAGCTAGTAGAAAAGGTAATGTATCCACCCAAGAAATTACCATGATGGAAAATATGCTATCTATATGGTGGGGCTGACACAGTTAGTTTACACAGAGAAAGTGTGCTCTCTTTGACTAGTATGATTAGTAACGTAGAGTGACACTGAAAGATGGTAGCTGTGCCTTGGGAAATGATATAATTCTAAGACCTGATGTTAGTGGCTAAGGATGTAGGTTTAAAAAAGGGTGATATCGAAGCTTATTACAATGAGAAGTATGGTCTGCAAAGCTAAGGAAGAAGAAATCAGCACAGGGTGGCTAATTGTCTCAGAAATGTAGAAACCATATCACAGATATCCACAGAGGTTGGGCATCCATGAGCCAGGGAACATGCTGACATTTGCCATGTTTCAGTCAATGAGACATGATACAAAGCAAGATTGAGAAAAGAGCCTCTATTCTGACGTGGTTATGTAATGGAGGACAGTGGGACTATAGCATAGCAAGAGAATGAAAATGCAACATAGTCAAAGTATTAGTGAGAAGGACTAAACAATGGCTACTTGAGATCTATTTTATGGAACAAGATATGGTTAGGGTAGAGTACAATGTAGGAAGCTGCAGAATAGATCCCTAGTTCTAGAAAAAAATTGATCCATCTTAATAAACTTAAATCTCAAGAGAATCAGAGAAACTCACCAGGACATTGATCGAAACCCACAGCTAGGTATTCATCTTATTTAGGTAACTTACAGTATGTCCTTTGAATGGAAATCACACCTCAACCAACTGCTGTTGCCATTGAGAAAGTTCTAATAGATTTGGTATTTGGGTATTTTTTCTATGTCTTTAATATAATAGAAAGTAGAAGTGATTCAAAACAGATTGGAGAGTGGCAAAGGCAGTTATCAAAGGCTTCATTACAATATAATGATACCCTTTAAAATAGTTATTAAATGAACCATTTATTAAGTAGAATGTACAAAAAGTAGTTGTCGATAAGTAAAGGAAGTCTTAATAGAGCAGTTTTCTAAACCGAGTGATTGAATGAAAACCTCTTTGACTTCTCCACTACTGAAAGACTCAAACAAATCTGATCTATTTGTCACTCAGTAGAAAAAAAAATTTAACTGCAGACAAGCAAAGATAATAATGAGACCCTAACCTTCAATCATGGAGGAAATCGTCCAGCAAGTAAACCAGGATACAGATTGACAATAGCATGGCCCAACAAGTAAATCAGGATGAGGATTGAAAATGGAGCCTCTGCACTCTGCTTTTAATCCCTGTTTGGGGGTTCAAAGCCCTATGTATGTATGTATACAGATGGTCAGGGTCTTGGGAAATAAAACTTTCTATGGTTTCATGATGTGAAGCTCATACTTACGCTGTATACTGTAACCATGTCAGCAATGTCCTCACATTTTCAATAACGTCAGTGATGTCCAAATAATGTCAGCGATGCCATGAAGATGTCAGTATATCCTCATGAGTACTAAATGTTTAGATACAAACTGAAATACTCGAACTTGCAGTAGAAACTGGTCCAGCTCTTTAACATGACAGTTATTAGGATGGTTATTGTGTCTAGACAGTGAACACATTTCTGAACTAGACTCAGTAATTTACACTTTAGCCAGTGCTAATTGAGCAGACTAATAAGAACCTACAAAATGGGAACAACTCACATAGGTTGCTAATTTAAAACATCATAGAATCTATAAAAGACAAAAGTAATTAACACTCAAACCAAAGATATGTTAAAAATAAGTGCTGGTACCAACCAATTCTCAGTAACATATCCCTGTGTAGACAAAGACATAAACTTTTTGAGTGAAGACTAAGGGCAGGTTACAGACACTTGAATCAAAGAAATCACTATGAATGTCTTTACCAGGCATTAATCTTTTTGAGCACTGCAAAAATGAACACATGAAAGAATATTTGTAATTGGTGACCAATAGTGTAAAAGCTTTCTAGTAGAAAAAGTCAACTATGGTTTGTCTGTACCTGTGGAAGACTCCAACTTCTGTTGACTGTATTGCTATAAGATCATTTAAATCAAGAACTGCTTTCCATCATTTGAATATAAGTGATTTGTTATAGTTCTTGAGTATGATAAGAAATATATGATACTTGAAATCATAGTGATATCAAACAGGGAAGAGTAAACAATGGGAAACTGAACCATTAAATAGATGTCTGAACCAGAAGAGTGACTGATCTTAAAGCCTCTTGTACCTGTGGCAAAGCTACAGTCAAAATTAACCAAAATTTAGGGAAGAAGAAACTGTAGTTTAGAGCAAAAGAATGGATTATGTTAGGGGCAAATTCAGTATTGCATTTGTAACTCTAGAAAGGCTCAAGAAAAAAACAACAAAAAAGACACTGCTCACAATTATATCAGATGCTCAAAATGCTGAATATCTTATAGTCAGGATAATACACTCCTTCTGGTGCCCCATCCCCCACCTTTAATGACAAGGTAGAAAGTAAATAAGGCTGCAAGCATGAGGGATATTGTTCCTCAATAGTTTTGGCCTTATATGTGGTGATTAATTATACCTATTATTTATAAGTCAGAGAAATTTTAGTAGTTGGACAATTACTTTTGACTTATTTTTACAGTTGCAAAGACTATCATTCAAGAAGAAAATCCAATACAAGTGATTTGTCATAGTTCTCAGCAGGCAATATTATATAATTTTATAGCTCAATGAACAAATTCTCAGAAAGAACCTTGGTTAGAATGGACAGACAGAGTAGCTGCCTACTCAACACATTACAGCATGGTATGTACAGACATATCCTCTGTTGTAGGTAGAAGATTATTAGCCATCATAGGATAAAATAATCTTCTTATGATGAGACCAAAAACAGTGTCATTATGTGTCAGCTCCCACTTCTTTGGGAACTACTATGCAATGACACAAAGAAGTATGTGAGAGAGCTTATGTCATATGTGACAGAAGTGAAATATGTGTGTGGTGACCATACTTCTAGTCAAACATTTTGCTCATATAACAAGTATCTTAGTTTGAGTCTGATAAATAAATACCAAGCAACAATTATATCATGTTGCTAAACCAAGCATTGCCCAACAATACATGGAAGGGATTTAAGGATATAGCTGAAAAGGAAAACACTGTGAGACAAGTTCAATTTACTTTTAATGAGGGATAGGAAATTTATAAAATACAATGAATAGGTTCTTTTTAAAGAAAACTCTCTTTTAGACATGAAACAAGACAATTGGCCTGGAAATGATGATATTTCACTGAAGACTCAAGACAGCTAGAATAAAATAAATACTTATGGATGATGTTAGTACTCAGAATTCAGGAGTTCACATCCCAACCTTTTAGGTCCTGTTCATTTTTTTTTCATAGACAAAGAAGCTATAAAGTCATGAGTTGATTTTTCTTAATACTATCTCTAAGGGGAGCATTGATTAAAAGACTGCAGATCTCCAAATTCATAAAAATTTTCCAGGACATGTGTAAAATACACTGCTGGGCCATGGTGGGCCATGAGCACCTTCATTCTAAGATGGGACCTTAATAAAACATATCCTGTATGTAACAGCAGTAAGCAGTTATTTTGATTATCAACCCAGTGCTCCCTGTGGTAGAGACAGGTGCTTGATTTCATTACACTACACAATAGAAAGAAGTCCCAAGCCATGAGTATGACTGTGAGCACGTGCTTTTAGGCCCCACTCATCTGAGACACAGAAGTTACTGATCTGTGGTCACTTGCAATGAAATCTGCTCATCAT
This sequence comes from Myodes glareolus, assembly GCF_982192425.1. Classification (NCBI taxonomy): domain Eukaryota; kingdom Metazoa; phylum Chordata; class Mammalia; order Rodentia; family Cricetidae; genus Myodes; species Myodes glareolus. Next base: position 119,251,479 of record NC_142028.1, on the reverse strand, counting down.
AGTAAGTTCTATGTTAGCGAGGCCCTGTTCTAGTGAGAAAGCATAGCAAATGCCACTGTAAATCTGACTGGATGACTGTTTGATGAAACTGAATGGTGTCATATAAATATAGTAAAACTTCAAGTACCTTATATCAATAAACAGTCTGATAATATTGAAAAGGCAGGTCAAATGCATTAAAAATTAAATTGGAGCCTCCTTCGGATGTAACATTAATGAAAAATGAATGGTCTGTGAAGAGCTTAGAAAGCACAGCTGAGTAGGAGATTTTAGGACAATTTTATTATAGGTTACATATGATAGTAGATCAGGAGGATCAAGCAATCAAATCATTAGAAAAAAGAAAGATAAGTTTTTGTGAAATAACCTTAGAGGTGGCTGAATTATTCTTCGCATCTATTCCTATTGCAAACTGGTTCATTAGTAATTAGTTATATTTGTATCCTTAATGGAGTACCTTTTATATAAACATGAATACCCAGAAGAATTGGAGTGCTTTACTAGGAAAGTAAAGACCACATGGCAAGGAGGCAAACTGGGAAGGAAGGTACAGATCATCACTTCTGTAAAATAATGGTTTTCCAGCCCATGACTAGAACTGAGGGATGAGCTCCAAGCCCTGGAATGCTCCACCTATTAAGAATTATCTACTCATTTACCTTGGGTTTTGAAGTGCAGTCATGGGAGAAAGAGTAGGTGCTTAGGTGCTCATATAATGCTGCAGAGGACAACACCTGGATGTATCTGTTCCTAGAGTTCACAACTCACTCTTCTGAGTTTAACAGTTAGCTGTGATTATAATAGCTCTTTTTTAGTCATGTGTACTTCTTACAAATAATCAAGCTTCAAGATAAGTATGAAGACCCCTGGCACAATGTGCTAGTTTGACTTGGGATTTTAGTACAAAAAACTCACACACATAAAACAGCCACTGTATTTGGAGTTCTAATTGCCATTTAAGAGGCACACTTAGCTTCACAGTGGTGACTAAGCAGGCTACCTTTCAGCTGGGGAACAATCACCTGAGTGTTGACTCAGTAGCAATCTGTGTCCTGGGTTCTCCTGAATATATTCATATGCTCTGTAACATTAAAAACCAAGGAGTCTGGTTCTAAGTTAGTCATACTTATACTCCATTTGGCTATAAAAATATTTTTATATTTTATGTATTTTGTGTGTAAACATGTATATATGCACATGCATGCCACAATGCATTTGTGGAAGTTAGTGGACAACTTGTAAGAGTTATTTTGTTTGATTTTTTTAAGTCTTAAAGTTTAAAACTTGAGTTGTCAGGCTTGGTGACAGCTGCTTTTACCTGCTAGGCCATCTTGTTACTACTCACTTCTATTTTATGGAAGGCAAATACACACAGTACATGAATTTATATACACTACAACATACTGGTTTTAGTATGCTTTTGGTTTCTTTCCAGTCTTTGCTAACTGTAATACCTACTTGGTCATCAAAGACATAAACAAGATATCAATTATCTAAGAATAGTTTTTTGTTGTTGTTGTTGGCAGTGTCCATGGCAAAGTACAAAGTATAATGATTGCAGCTGTCTCAACACTATCTTTTAATTTCATCTTAACAATTACATATTAAATACAATATGTTAATTTTTATTTGCCTTGATTCTTCTTGATTTGCATTTCCTTAAGTATGCAGTGAGAAAGACACTCGGTACTTAAGTGTATTGTTTCTCTAAGAGGTGACGGAAGAACATCACAGACGACTCAGTAACCGGTTACTCAAGCAAGTATGGTCCGTTGATCTCACATCATCATTGTTTCTTTTCAGATTAAAATCAGAAAAGGAAAAGGAAATGTAGAACAAAGTCCATAACAAATGTGACATAATCTATCAGGTGTTTCTTTTCAAAGAAAATACCACACATACCAATTCTCCCAGCCAAGAAGTAACAATGTATATACAGCTGTTAACAAAACAACAACAACAACAACAAAAAAACACAATAAAACCTCATCCAAACCATAGTATCTAGGGATTTTTGACTATTATTCTTGCAAACAGCTCGTCCATGCATAACTAATACATCTTTATAAAGTTAGATAAAGCAATGGTATGTCACTCAAAGCCTCAAATAATCACAGACATCCTTATGAGGAAGAATATTCTAGTGGTTCAAAACTCTTTTTCATAAAACCAACCAAGGGGGGGCTGGAGAGATGGCTCAGAGGTTAAGAGCATTGCCTGCTCTTCCAAAGGTCCTGAGTTCAATTCCCAGCAACCACATGGTGGCTCACAACCATCTGTAATGAGGTCTGGTGCCCTCTTCTGGCCTATAGACATACACACCGAAAGAATATTGTATACATAATAAATAAATAAATATTTTAAAAAAAAAAGAAAAATAAAACCAACCAAGGATAAACTCTGAAGACAGACCTATCTTGGGAATGAGCAGAATTTGAACAGTTACTTTTCTGAAAATCAAAACTGGAGAAAGAAATCATAATGCATCTCCAGAAGAGTGTCACTATATACAGAGGGAACTGTGATAAGAACTCTGTTTTGTCATTAGATACAACAAACCCAAGACATAATGTGTATTTTAAGTTCCTAAAATATAATAAAAACTGTTATTAAATATCTCTATACCTGGTGAAATCTTTTTACTATAATACTGTGGAAAATCATATTTAAGAAAATTACAACTGATAAAGGTTGGCAATTTCATAGGAAGAACTTCAATCAGGGTAAAAATAATACCAGGTGTATTTTTAGGCACATAGAAAAATGCAACATTCTGGGATGTGGACAGTTACAGCTAACAGGAATAATGAATCCATCCATCAACACGTCTATATTAAAAATCTTACATTCACCTGAGAGTTAGCCTGTAGCTAAATTTTTAGGCAAACTTCAAAGTGCAGCACTTGATAACTAACAACTACGTCTCTAAGTATTTCATTAGTTGAATGTAAAACAAAGACAGAGTTTGAAAGTGTAGAAAATCTTTGTAATGGTAATCTTCAGTAAAAGATAATCAAATTCAAATACCAAAACTGTTCTAAGCTCCATCACCTATACAACAAGCTTTGGCTTTCTCATGTCAAAAATGCTAATTTTTTTCCATTACCCTTTATTCTATAGTCTATAACTATTTTCTTTATGGTTACTATGGTGATTATATTTCACATCTGAAAGTTATTACACTCTAATTTGAATTTATACCAGCTGATCCCCAGCTGCTTCTCAGTAGGTTGTCAAGAATAATCACAACAAGAACTCCTTAATCATATCCTCAAAAATCACTCATTACCCTGGGTTCTAACACTTTGTAAACAGCTTGTTTACTTGACAGAATGCTTCACCACAACTTCTATTGGATGACTATTGTTTCTCAGTTTCAGAGTCAGCTGTGGCGGTTAGATGCAAATACTGTCCCGAGTGCACAATGCCCTGAGATGCATACGAGATCTTCTGTCCTAAGAAGCATAAGATAAAATTAAATATGCTAATAACAAAATTTTTAATTATTGGCAATAATTGTATGGACTGAAGTTTAAGTTTTCAGTTACATAAAGACATAATAAACATACAGGTAGATAAAGGTGGGTAATGATTAAAGTTCAGGATGTATGACTATGTCATCTAGAAACATTAATTTATAAGTTATTTATTAAAAGGAGTTTGAATAGACCTATGCACATGTTCCAGAAGCATACTTTCTGTTGGAATTTATTAGAGCCAAGATTCCAAAATAGGAGCCTATACTGGTTACTTCTCTACTTTTGTAAGGAAATCTCATGACCAAAGAAGCTTATCAGAATAATCACTTAATTTGGGTATCATGGTTCCAGGGGGTACTATAATCCATGACCATAATGACAAGAAGCATGGCAGTAGCAGGCAGCCATGGTACTGGAGAAGTATCTGAAACTTTGTATGTTGAGACAGCAACCATGAGACAGCAAAGACAGAGTCAAATGGAATGGCGCGGGCTTTTGAAATCTCAAAGCCCACCACCAGTGACATAACTTCTCCAATAAGGTCATACTTCCTAATTCTTCCTAAAAAAATTTCACTAACAAAGAAAATTCTTGAATTATACAAGTCAACTAAAACAAACAGATATTGAGATCACTACTGAACAGCAGTAGCTGCATATCATCCTTCTGTGAACCCGGAACATTCTCCAAAATAGGTCACAGGTTAGGCGATGTCAATTTTTAGTGAACTCTAAATACAAGATATCACACAAAGCAACTTTCCCTCTCATGATGCGATGAATTTGGAACCAGTAACAGAAATAAATCAGAAACTGTGTTCCTAGAAGCAGAACCATATATTCTTAGTCAATGAATCAAAAATGAATAAATAATCCAAAAAGAAAATTAGAAATCATTTAAAGATGAATAAAGTGAGAATAGCCCAAAATTTTGGGGATACAATAAATGTTCTGCTATTGGGGAAATGTATGACTACATTCAAAAACATAAGCAATCTCAAATGGACAATATAAATTTACATACAAAGGGGTTATGAAATAAAAAACTGTCTCAACCCCAAAGTGGCATAAAAAAAGAAATAACAAAGATTAGTAAGTATAAATATTTTATTAAATATTTATTTCTTACTTTTTAAATTATGTGAGAACTTGAGAGATGGTTTATTTGTTCAGAGCCCTGGTTGCTCTAACAGAGGACCAGGCTCTTACAGAGGACCTGGGTTCAGTTCCGAATACCCACATAGTAGCTCACTGCCATCTGCAACTCAACTCCCTGGGAATCTGATGGTAGTACTGATGGTATAGTGGTGAGGATGGTTGTTTCCAGGGAATCTGATATCCTCTCTTGGCATCTTTGGGTCCTAAACATATATGGCATAGAGATAGACATGCATACAAAAATATCCATATACATAAAATAAAAATATATTAATCCTTTAAAACAATTGTATGCATTTACGTGGTTGTGTGTGGATATACACATATAAGTGCAAGTGCTGGAAGAGAAGTAAGTGTCAGAGTTCCTGTAGCTGGAGTTACGAAACAGGGAGTTTACTGATAGGTCCACAAATCACTCCTTGAGGTTTTAGCCAGTCAGCAGCACCTTAGGCCATCTGTTGGATCAAAGATAATGTGCAAAATAGAATATGCTATTAAATAAAATTATTCCTTACCACTAAGACAACTTTATGAATCTAAGTAGAAATGTGTTGCAACCCTACTTCTGCCTTTTTCTTTATAAGCCTTGGTCTCCACTTTTACCTTCTAATGACACAAACTGTTAGTAAGAAAAGAGTACTGTAAATGGAGGTTTCTCTGTCCTGCTCTGTCCCACAGCTGTTTCTAAATATTCACTCAGAGGCTTAATATTAATTACAAACTACTTGGCAGAATAGATGAGGCTTATCACTAACTAGTTCTTACCTTTAAATCAACCTATTTCTACTAATCTATGTTTTACAACATGTCTCATAACTACCTGTGTTCTAAAATGTCTTGCTCCTCTGGGGTCTGTATGCTGTCTTTTCTGACTCCACCCTTCTTCATCTGAGTTTCAACTTGATTGTCTCACCTAACCATATCCTGTCTGATTATTGATCAAGCAGCTTTTGCTATTAGCCAGTAAGAGGAATATATATTCACAATTTACAGAAAGATCATTCTACAGCATTTCCTCTTTCTGTCCAATCAAAAATGAAGGTTTCAACTTAAATATAGTAAAATTCCATATAACAAAACAGCTATAAAGTAAGAATTACAGTTACAATTTCTCGTCTATTTGTATTTGACAAAATTAGAGAAAATATTTAATTATCTATATAAGTGAGTTTAAAGTTTTATATCTAACTTACATTTTTATCCTAATTAAGAAAAACTATAATTTTAACTATCTAGTCTTCAATTCCATCAAAGACCTGAGAAGAAAATACCTGAGTAAACAGGAACTATAAGCAAGAGACTTCAAAAAGATATAAGAAATGACAGAAACAGCTGACTGCCTTGCCTGTACAGTCACTCAAGGCTCTTCTGAAATGTTGGGGCATCTATCTTTGGCCTATAAGACTAGCATATTTCTCAGACATTTTTCAGAATCAGGGACTTTAAAAGGACTTTCCTACCCTAACTTGAGAAAGTTTGACAGGTGTTTTCATTTATCCTACTGTTCATTTTGAATAGTAACTGTCAGTAATCAAGGTGAGGGCATTTTCTTTGCCCATGTGACTAGTTTTTGCCACAAAGAAAAGAAACTCGAAACAGAGTTTCTTCAATGCCCATTATTTTCTCAAGAGTAGATTGGTGCTTACAGGAGCAGACATATCTAATGTCAAAGGGATTCTAAGTTATTAAAAACATTTCAAATGCCATAATCTGTAGATCTTTGAAGTGCCTAAAGATTACCTATCTGAAATATATCTTTGTATATATAGAAAATCTAGCTAGCATGACTAGAAGTTTGACTATTATAGTGTCTATTAGTCTGTATTTTTAACTGTATTTTACATTTTTATTGCACTGTATAAGCATATTACCTTAAACAAGAGTAGAAATATACATAGAGTATAACAAAATTGACTTTAAATGTGTATCAATAAACTAAAGTCTATACCAATGTAAAATATTTTAAAATTAACAGTTGTTCTTTTGAATTAAAGTTTATTAAATAATTTTCTAAAATATCTACTCTCTTTTTTTTATTATAATAGTGCCACAGAGCCATCTAAGAGTTGACTCAAGAAAATGTTTCAGGTTCAATTCCTGTTCTCTTTGGTGAACTTGGAAAGTAAAGTGAATATTCATCTGAGTTGTAGTTTTTCAGTACAGTGTGTGATAATACAACTTTCAAGATTATAAGTACAAGAAAAACTAAGAAAAAGAGAAGAACAAAAATAAGTTTGCTACATTATTATTATTTTAAGTTTCTTCCTCTTTCCTGATTACAAAATGAAAGTAATTTGGAGATTATGCCTTGTGCTTTGGGGAAGGATGTTACACTAAACTGAACATCAGCTCAGAGACTTAAGACATAATTGCTAGAAAGCTCCAAATTTGTAAAAACTCGCACACAATAGAATGTAAGCATGTGTGCCTTCTAAGACACAAACTGCAGAGTGATAGTCAAATCTGGATAGAACACAGGAAAAAGTTGTTCTCATACTTCTATTGAGGAAGACATATCACATGTTTGCAGCTCAGCTGGAAAAACAGAAAAATTTACAGATGAGTACTTGACTCTTTGGCCAAGTAATTTATTTTTAGAAGTCAAAGAAATTCATCTTACATATGTCTACAGATTAGCCAACAATGACGAGGAAGAACGCCGGTTTAGGAGGATTGAAAAACAGAATGCATATAACTCTTGCATACCAATAACCATTGAAAAAAACTGAAAAGCATTAAATCTTTTGTTGAGCACAGGTTAAGAATTTGCATACTGATTGCTGTGTGTCTAAGCTGCTCCTGAGAATTCCTGTGGTGATTATGTTTCCTTTGTTAATGATCCTCACAGAAGGTTGACAGAGTCACATCTCAGACAGGTTGCTGCTCACTTGAACAAATCTTTCTGAGATCTGAACAAATAAAATTTTTCATTTTGATTTGTGTGGTGTGTGGGGCTATTTAGATGAAAGGTAAAATTAAATAAAATCATAAAAACATGACACTCCTAATTATTTTTAAATTATTTTAGATTGTTTTTGAGATTATAATGTATCATTTCCCTCTTCCTTTCTTTCCTTCAATCTTTCCCAATGATCACCCTCTCGCTTTCTTTCAAAACCATGGTTTTTTATATTATATGTAGTTAAAATTATATATAGATATGTATATTCTTTTGCTTTATATATGCAATAAATACACATATATTTATATATCATATATCTTTCTATTTGTATAGATTTGTATATATGTATATCATATATAGTCTTAAATATATAAATAAAACCCACTCAGTCTATACACACACACACATGCACGCACGCACACACAAACACACACACACACACACACATACCTGCACACACAGAGACACTTTCAGAGCTGACCATATGGCATTAGTTCTTCCCTGAAGAAGAATATTTCTACTGATTTTAACATTCTTTAGGTACTTGTAGTTCTTTGTTTAGGGTTAAGGGCTAAGATTTTTCTCTTCTAGGTATTTATGTGTATTGGTGTCTTTTCTTGTTCAGGCCATGTTTTGCCATTCATGTTAGTGAGACTTAAAGGACGTAGCCTCTGATTCTTCTAGGATACACAATGTCAAAGCCAACTCTGTTTTCCTGGCTAACCCTTATATTAGTGGAAAATTCACAAAAAAAATTTATTCAGTTGGTCATGTGGTTGTAAAATAAGGCTACACATGAGAAATGCAACATTATTTTTAGGGACTGAAAGTTGTATTGAAATCTTAATCCTTACTACTTCTGAATGTTACAAACTATATTTGGATATGAACCCTGGGAAAAGGTAAATAAGGTATAGGGATGCCAGTAGAAATCCAATCTGACTAGAATTCTACATGAATATATTAGAACTCAGACTCCAGGAATAACTACACTAAATAAAATCCTTGTGAGGACAGAGCAAGAAGGTGGCCTCAGAGGAAATCAACCTGGGAGCACTTAGATGTTGTATTTCCATCCTCCATAATTACAAAACAATAACTTTCTGGTATTTAAGCTGCTGAACCTGTAGTCTTTCACTATAGTTCAAAGTGAAGCCACGATAAGCATAAATTTTGGATGTAATGTACCTCATACCAAGGGTTTTCCAGCTGTTTTCAGTGAAGGGCCTCTTTTGAAAATTTATAATCCATTGCAGATCAACTCTTCTAAAAATAAAATATTACATGTTTCGGTGTCACAACAATAACAACTTGTTATAATATTTCCAAACAAAGTTTGTACTTTTGTTGACACAAGTCAGTAAATACTAACACATGGACGTTTAAGTCCACAAGCCATTCTTAAAGTAGAATTGTCTGTCACCATTCACTTATGCTGCTGTAAAATACTTGAAACTGGGCAGTTTTGTAAGCGACAGAAATTAAGTTCCCATAGTTGTAGAACTTAAGGGCCATGTCTGGTAAGGAAGTTCTTGCTCGTTCATTCAGTGCCAAAGGGCTTTCAGCAAATAGTCTGTGTTTTCAGTGGGTGGGCATTCACCCCACAGCATTACTAGGTAACAGAACCTCAGGAGTGTCCTGAATCTACACATAAGGGCAGAGACCTCAGAAATTAAGCCCTTCCTAAAGGTCCTGATCTCAGCATTGTTTTGATAAAAAGCATGTTCCCAGGATACATTCATATCTTAGCATTACCCTAGAGGTTATTTTATCCAACCTCTCCAATTTAGCGTTAATGTAACTGAGTCATAGGTTGCTCAACAGCATACTGGGTATCACAAAGCTTCTCAGAGTTCCCTATGCCGAGCATGTTTCTATTCAGCCTTAAATAAATCACCAAATGTTTAATCCACTTCCTTTCTAGTTATGTTAATGACAGCCTTGTTTTTCTCATCTGTCCCCCAAGATGTGTATGTCCCCTCCTGTCATCACTAAATAGTTAGGAAAACTGAGTCATTTAATTATCTAGTTTCAGAAACAGTACATCTTGTCTCAATAAATTACATCTGCCACCTGTGAGAGACTCTTGCCTTCTGTACAGGCATCTTGTTTTCATGTACTTGAAATGCATCTTATTATCAACCCTCTTGTGCAATCTTCCCTTCATTTTCTTTGATTTGCCTTAGCTTTTGTATATTACAATTTATTCTGGAATCTTCTAGCCTCTTCTGTCCTGGGTGTTTTGTATCTTGCACATGCCTCACCCTTGATTACTTCCTCTCTGCTCCACCACTTGCATGGCTTCCTGAAACTTGTATTGTGTTTACCATGCACTGTTTTGCATAGCCCTCAGACAGATATTAATTTTGTTTAAAATTCTTCCATTTACATTGAATCCTTCCCTACTATGATCAAGTCTTATTTGGTCTGCATTTTATAAAAGGTTTAATTTAAAAGGTTGTATTGTGTGTGTGTGTGTGTGTGTGTGTGTGTGTGTGTGTGTGTGTGTGGTCTTTTGAGATAGAGTCTCTCTATGTAGCCCTGGTTGTTTTGGAGCACTCTATGTAGACCAGGTTGACTTTGAACTTAGATATTCACCTACCTCCACCTCCCATGTGCTAGGAATAGACATGTAGCATTTTCTTAGACATTATTCCTTAAAGCTTAAAAATAAAAATAAACTTAGTGGTGTTTGTAAGCTCATAGTTTTGGGCTAATAATTTAAATTCTATGGGACTCTTGTTTTTAATGTAAAATCATTGACCTAAAGTTTTTACAAGTCTCCCTTGACTAGCATTATAAGTTCTCAAGATTTACTTTCACTTATCTCTGAAAGAGGCTGCCTAATCAATCATATTTCTTGAATACTTCATTGTTTCATTTAGAAGGTTTAACCTTTAAGTCAAGGTTGACTTCAAATCTTAGGTAGCCACCTCTCATTATTATCTCAACTGTCTTTATTTCCACAAAGAATTATGCCTTATGCTCAGTATTTAACTTAAGTAATATTATATTTAAGTTAGAATTAAATTAAAATGCTGACTGTCCCTTCCATGTGTGGAAGGCTTTACTCCATACCTTGGAGCTACTGGATGACAGTGGAAGCAGAGTTAATGAAAAAGAAGTCTTAATGTTTGGTGTTGTGCCCTTTAAGAAGATATTGCATCTTTGAGCTCTTTCACTTCTCATTTGTTTTACAGAGGTCAAGAGGTGAGCAGCCTGACCTACTCTGTTCTGTTTCTACTCTTAAAGACAGCATCTGAAATAACCTATTCTCCTTATACATCAATGATTATAGATATTCCATGGCAGTAATACAAAACAAACAGTAAAAGTGTAATAAGTAATACTGAAAGTCACCATCTCGTCAATGAAAAGGTATTGAAAATAAATATGACTTTTATAAAAATAAGCCTTTGCTGGGAATAGATGTGAAGCTTAGTATATAATATGCATTAGGATAGATCATGAGAAGTTACCTTTTTCTGTTAGTTAGAAAGCAAAATAATCACCCAAAAGATCACATATCATCACTACCATGTTTCCTTCTGAAATACAAATTTTATTTGATGAAAGTTCTGTTGAACATCTATAATTTGTCCTTTGGCTGATCAATAGATATGGTGTTCTATTTAGTGGTAAAAACAGCCTAAAGAGTTAAATGTTGTTGTGTATGTTTTATAAAAGAAAGGAGTTATGTTTAAAAGCTCTTAAATAATTTGCCAATGTTACATAGTTGACCATATATTAAACCCACACTATAGGCAAGTGCTTCTCACTGCAAAGATTTTGCTTCTTTCTCAAACTATCTAAAAGAGTAACCCTGCACAGATCAGTGAATCCCAGTTTTGAAACAACCATTTAAATTTGTATTGTTTAAAATATTATATACATTTGAAAATAAGAGTTTAGTTCTATATACACTAGTGTGAGTGGTTGGCAATGAGGCTGTTAAGAAACTTACTGAAGCAAAAAATTATAATCCTACTCAATTTAGAGATTTAGTAAAGTCTATATATGTGTCTTTGTGGTAATATCAGAAAATAGTCACATCACTACATATCTGTGTGCACAAAGAACAGTATCTAGACTGGTACCTGAAGTATTCTGGAAGTAAGAGCAATCCTAAAAGCCAGAGGGTAGGAGGAGGTAAAAGTAAGGGAGCTTGCAACTTTGACTTTTTAGTCCTTTAAATTGCTTCCATCTTTTCCAATATTTACTGTAAGAGTCTGCACTTTCCAATGGATACCCACACCTGGTTCAGGCTGCGGGCTTTCCCGAACTCGAGCCCACGAGAATGGACGATTGTCCTGAGGGTTGGAAAAGAGACACACACACAAAAGAGACCTTTGCTCATTCACCAGAGTAAATGGCAACTTTATTAAACTCAAGTCAGGTATTTATACCAGTGGACTAGAAGGATTGAAAATGCAAGGCCTCCTCCCATCCAGGAGCAGGAGGGAAGATTAAAGTCTTCCCGGCACCTCGGGCAGGGTCAGCTGGGGAGCCAGGCTAAGGGCCCATTGCTAAGACCTTGAATACAAGTGGAATCACCATAACAAAGAGAACCAGGTTCTTGCTAAGTTATCCCCTCAAGCCAGAGCTAGTGCAGAGTCTCCAGGGAACCGGAGGTCACACAGCCCTGCGAAACGCCAGGAGAGAAGGGAAGAAACTTTGGTAGCTACAATTTACCTGATGACATCTAACAAGATAAAGAAGAAACATTCTCATAAGCCTTTATTTTGAGGGTTAACTACTTTCCCTATTAGAAATACTTCATGCTTCTACTAAATATCTCATGCTATAAAACCTATGATTTCTAAAGGTGACCTCAGCATAAAAAGTCCTGCTTGTCTCTGTGTGTCACTTTGTTGTCACAGCTTTTATGTATATTGTGTCTTTCATTGCTGCTGTTATGAATGCAATTCCTATTCAATAAATGATAGTAAGTCTATAGCACTCCCAAAGAAGAAGGAGGAGGAGGAGAAAGAAGAGGAGGAGGACGGGAAAGAGAAGGAGGACAAGGAGGAGGGGGGTAACAGGAGAGGGAGAAGTAAAGATGAATTAGTTCTGTTCCCTCAGTAAGAAGTACTAAGATGTGAGGCCATCAAAGGTTAGAGAGAATTGTATACAGTTTGAACAGTTTAAAAATGAACCAGTGCCCTCCCCCCCTCCCCCCCTTTTCTTTATTTCCTTCCTTTCTGGTTAACTAAAAATATAAACATAAAGCTTCATTCCATACTTGACAGGATTAATGCTTTCTTATTAGAACTTCAAGCCTATGAAGAAGGGCTGAAGGCTGCTATAACTGCATACAAATTCAGTGAGTTGCACAGTCTTTAGCTCTGGTGAATTTAGAGGTTTGATGCCTTGTAATGGAAACATTGTTGTGGCATTTTAATTAAATTTTAATTTAATTTCAAACCAATTTAATTGGTTTGAAAGGAAATGGCCCCCAAAAGGAGTGGCACTATTAGGAGGTGTGGCTTTGCTGGAGTAAGCATGGCCTTGTTGGAGGAAGTGTGTCACTGTGGAGGCAGACTTTGAGGTTTCATGTATGCTTAAGATACCTCCCAGTGTTACAGTCCTTTTTGTGTTGCCTTCTGATCAAGATATATCCAGCACCATGTCTTCCTGCACACTGCCATACTCTTCACCATGATGATAAAGGACTGAACCTTTGTGATTATAACTCATCACCTCAGTTAAATGTTTGCCTTTATAAGAGCTGCTGGGGTCACAGTGTCTCTTCATAGCAACAAAACCCTAACTAAGACAAAAGTTGGCAATAAGGACTGGGGTATTAATGTGTAAGGCCTGACCAGGTTTTGGTTTGAAGGAATTTGAACTTTGGTACTTTGGGTTAGGAAAACAGTGGGAAGATTTAAGCATTGCTTAATGGATTTTACTGTTAGGAGCATGGAAGACAGAGGTGCTGAATGTGATTTGATGAATTGTGAAGAATCAAGAGATTTCAGAGAAGAATGTTAGTATGTGGCCTAGAGACTCGTCTTGTGATAGTTTGGTGAAGAATGTGGCTGCTTTTGTCCTTGTCCAAAAAGTCTGTCTGAAGCTAAAGTGAAGAGTTTTGGATTAATTCCAATGGCAGGGAAAATTCAAGACAGCCTAGTATAGACTCTGTGGTGTGGTTATTTCTGGTAACTCTAATAAAGATTTATAATAAAAGTGAGAAACCTGAAAAAAATAAAAATACAAAATGTTTGGATTGAGAAAAGAGACACAGAGGAGTCGACTAGAGCTAAATCCTGTGCTCAAGAAGATAGATTAAGAAATGAAATGAAGGGAGAAGGGTCCTCAGAGAAATATCCCATCCAGATAAATTTCCAACTCATGAAAAAAAATTATAGGAAAGTGTAGGGCTGGATATAGTGGCGTGCATTTTTAATCCCAGAACACAGAAGGCAGAGGCTGGCACATCTCTGAGTTTGAGGCCAGCCTGGTCTATGAACTACATTCAAGGACAGACAAACTTAGGCAGTGAAGATAACCATCAAAAACCGAAAGGTGATAAATATGTAATTGAATGAGCATCCCATGTTTCAGCCCAGCAAGAAGAAGAACTTGGCAGTTTTGGCCACATAGTTCTGACTTTAGAGTTAAGGACAGAAGAAAAGGATTATGGAATTTGCTTCCCATTTGCCTCCAATTCTATGGAAAACTCCTGAAGCCAGGAATGTATCAGACATGTCCCTGAATAAAGGCCTAGAGAGTCCAGTTTTTGAAGTTGTGAATTTGAAACCTGGATTGCCTTGGAGCCCCAAAGATGTTAGAAATACCTGATGATTAAAGTCACGGAATACCTGATGATTAAAGCTGCTTACAGGGACTGGAACCAGCCCAAGAGAAAAAAAATGTTTCGCAGTCAACAAAGCTGAAGGAGTTGAAGATCTAAAAAGCACTTTGACATCAGACATAGAGATGCACAGTTTGGAGTTTGTCAAGCTGGGTTTTGGTCTTTCTTTGGTACAGTATATTTCCTCACTATATTCCCTTCCCTATGTTTTGGAACAGTAATGTATATCCTATACCAATATATTTTGTAAGCATGAAATATGTTTTTTTAATTTTGATTTTAATAGGGAATTACAGTTAAGAAAGTACATGAATCTCAAAAGAGACATTGATCTTTGAATTTAAAATATATTTGAAGCTTTTATAGACTGTGGTGACTAAAAAGTTTTCTGTCCCCTGATAATAGGTTTCTTCGCCAATGCAGTAAGCCTTATCAAGCTGAATTGAAAAAGTATAACAGGTTTATTTGAACAAAACAGCTCCAGAGCCAGTTCTCCAGGTTTCTCCAGTAATACACTAAGCCATATCAAACTGAATTGAAAATGTATAACAAAAAACTCACCTATCCTCCTGCAACCTTGGTGGAACTCTGAAACACAGTTTGCTCCAATACTGAGGAGACTTAAGGTGGGACCAAGAGCTTGTTACAACAATGAGGGGATTAAGAGAAAGCAAACCTGGAGATAAGACCAAGAGAGCAAGCTTATAGAGGCCTCAGAGGCTTTCTGAAACAAACATTGACAGTACAGGGCATACCAAGAAAAACTGAGGACCAGAATGCAAAGACCCTGATGGCATCATCTGAAGGAAGAGATGGGTAGGTTCCAATGCAAGAATTACTCTAACAACCTGAAAAGCAACATGGTAACACCAGAACCCTGTGGTCACACAACAGGAAGACTTGATCATTCTAACCCAGAAGAAGTAGAAGAAAACAACTTTAAGTGTAACTTTTGGAATATGATGGAGGCATTTAAAGAGAAAATGAAAAACTTCCTTAAAGAAATGGAGAAGGCATACAAAACTTATGAAGAAATTAATAAATTCCTCAAAGAAACCTAATAAACCCAAGAAAAAGCAATCAAACAAATAAAGGAAATATTTCAAGACTTGAAGACTGAAATAGAGGAAATGAAGAAAACACAATCGAAGGGAATTCTGGTTATGGAAAATTTGGGTACACAAACAGGAACTACAGAGACAAGTATAACCAACAGAATACAAGAGATAGAAGAAAGAATCTCAGGCGCTGAAGATACTATAAAAGAAAAAGACTCACTGGTCTAAAAAAACATTAAATCCAACAAATTCTTAACACAAAACATCAGAAAATCTGGGACACCATGAAAAGACCAAACCTAAGAATAATAGGGGTAGACGAGAGAAAAGAACTCCAGCTCAAAGGCACAGAAAATATAATCAACAAAGTCATAGAAGAAACCTTTCCCATCCTAAGAAGGATATTCCTATGAGGTACAAGAAGCTTACAGAACCCCAAATAGAATGGGTCAAAAAATCCCCTTGCTATAAAATAAGCAAAGCCCAAAACATACAGAATAAAGAAAGAATGTTAAAAATCTGCAAAGGAAAAAGGTCAAGTAACATAAAAAGGTAAACCTATCAGAATTACACCTGACTTCTCAATGGAAACAATGAAAGAAAGAAGGTCCTGGATAGATGTGCTACAGACACTAAGAGACCACAAATGCAAGCCCAGACTACTACACCCAGCAATGCTTTCATTCACCATCAATAAAGAAAACAAGATATTCCATGACAAAAACAGATTTAAGCAATACGTATCCACAAACCCAGCCTCATATAAAGTACTAAAAGGAAAATCCCAACCCAAGGATGCTAACTGCACCCACAAAAACACAGGAATCTGATCAACTCCCACCAGCATAACCCAAAGAAGGGAAACACACAAACGCTAGTACCAAAATATAAACAGAATTAACAACCACTGGTCATTAATATTGCTTGATATCAATGGACTCAATTCACCTATAAAAAACAAAACAAAAAAACACATGCTGAGAGAATTGATATGAAAACAGGATCCAGCCTTCTGCTGTATACACAAAATGCATCTCAATTACAAAGACAAACACTACCTCAGAGTAAAGGGTTGGGAAAGTTTTTCCAATCAAATGGACCTAAGAAACAAGCAGGTGTAGCTATCCTAATATCTATCAAAATTGATTTCAAACTAAAATCAGTCAGAAGAGATGGAGAAGGACACTTTATACTCATAACACGAACAGTTCATCGAGATGTAGTCTCAATCCTGAACATCTATGCTCCTAATACAAGAGCATCTACATATGTAAAAGAAACATTACTAAAACCTAAATTGCACATCAAACTCCACACACCAATAGTAGGAAATTTCAACATTTCACTTTCACCAATGGACAGGTCAACCAGACAGAAAGTTAACAAAGAAATAAGAGAACTGCCCCCCTTCAGCTTCTGCTGCAGGTTCTTCTGTGTTCCACTTGACGCTACCCTGCCCCCATGGTCATACTTTTGTCTCCTATGTCCTTGGAATACCAACTATCCCTATTTCAGTGCTGAGGAGTTCCATCCAGAGGGGTGAGTGTGTGCTATCTGGGGCAGACTGTCTGGAGGAGAGCACAGACCCCCCCCCTCAGCTTCTGCTACAGGGTTTTCTGTGTTCAACTCAACTCTGCCTTGCCCCCACGGTCGCCCTTGTGTCTCCTGTGTCCTTGGAATACCAACTATCCCTATTTCAGTGCTGAGGAGTTCCATCCAGAGAGGTGAGTGTGTGCTATCCGGGGCAGACTGTCCCTGAAAAGGGCACGCCCCCCCCCAGCTTCTGCTACAGGGTCTTCTGTGTTCCACTCAACCGTGCACTGCCCCCACGGTCACCCTTGTGTCTCCTATGTCCTTGGAATACCTGCTGTCCCTATTTCAGTGCTGAGGAGTTCCATCCAGAGGGGTGAGTGTGTGCTATCCGGGGCAGACTATCTGGAGGAGAGCACAGCCCCCCCCCCAGTTTCTGCTGCGGGGTCTTCTGTGTTCCACTGGACTCTGCCCTGCCCCCATGGTCACCCTTCTGTCTCCTGTGTCCTTGGTGTGCCAGCTGTCCCTATTTCAGTGCTGAGGGGTTCCATCCAGAGGGGTGAGTCTGGGCTATCTGGGGCGGGCTCTCCTGCTGGGGAGTGCAGTCCCCCTGCCCAGTTTTTGCTGCAGGGTCTTCTGTGTTCCACTGGACTCTGTCCTGCCCCCACGGTCGCCCTTTTGTCTCCTGTGTTCTTGGAATACCAGCTATCCCTACTCCAGTGCTGAGGAGTTCCATCCACAGGTATGTCCATATTTCAGTGCTGAGGATTTCCATCCAGAGGATGCTGAGGAGTTCCATCCAGAGGGCTATCTCTGTGTCTATGCTGAGGAGTTCCATCCAGAGGGTGCTGAGGAGTTCCATCCAGAGGGCTATCTCTGTGTCTGTGCTGAGGAGTTCCATCCAGAAGGTGCTGAGGAGTAACATCTAGAGGGACAGGAGAAGTTCCTGCTCCTGCACTGAGGAGATCCACCCAGAGAGTCAGTCACAGCAAAAACTGAACCAAGACACCAAGACTCTCCTGGCTCCATTTAAAGGAAGAGATGGGCAGGCACCAATGCAAGAATTCCTCCAACAACCTGAAAGGCAACATGACATCACCAGAATCCAGGGATCACGAAACAAGAAGAACTGAACACCCGTCTCCAGAAGAAATAGAAGAAATTGACTCTAAGCAGAACTATATGAAAATACTAGAGGAACTTAAATGGTAGGTGAAAATCTGCCGTAAAGAAATGGAGATAACAAACAAAAAAAGTAGATGAAATGAATGAATCTCTCAAAGATACCCAAGAAAAACAAGAAATACAAGAAAAAGCAATCAAACAGGTAAGGGAAACAGTTCAAGACTTGAAAAATGAAATGGAAGTAATGAAAACACTAACCGAGGGAAGGCTGGATATGGAAAATCTGTGTAAATGAATAGGAACTGCAGAGACAAGTATTACTAACAGAATACAAGAAATAGAAGAAAGAATCTCAGAAACTGAAGATACTATAGAGGAAATAAACTCACTGATTAAAGAACAAAACAAGTCCCACAAATTCTTAACACAAAATATACAGGAAATCTGGGACACCGTGAAAAAGCCAAACCTAAGAATAATAGGTGTAGAAGAAGGAGATTTACAGCTCAAAGGCCCAGAAAATATATTTACCAAAAATATTGAAGAAAACTTTCCCAATCTAAAGAAGGATATTTCTATGAACGTACAAGAAGCATATAGAACACCAAATAGACTGAATAAAAAAAATTTCCTCGCCATATAATAATCAAAACATACAGAATAAAGAACAAATATTAAGAGCTGCAAAGGGAAAAGGTCAAACAACATATAAAGGGAAACCTATCAGAATTACACCTGACTTCTCAATGGAAACCATAAAAGCCAGAAGGTCTTGGATAGATGTGCTGCAGAAACTAGGAGACCAAGGATGCAAGTCCACACTACTATACCCAGCAAAGCTTGCATTTACCATCGATGGAGAAAACAAGACATCCCAGGACAAAGACAGATTTAAACAATACGTAGCCACAAACCCAGCCCTACAGAAAATACTAGAATGAAAACCACAAACCAAGGAAGCCAACACCCATAATAACACAAGCATCTGACAACCCTCCACCAGCACAACTCAAAGAAGGGAAACACACAAACAATAACACCAGAAAAAATAACCAGAGTCAACAACCACTGATCATTAATATCGCTTAATATCAATGGACTCAACTCACCTAAAAAAAGGCACAGGTTAAGAGAATGGATATGTAATCAGGATCCAACATTCTTCTGCCTACAAGAAACACACCTCAAACACAAAGACAGACACTACCTCAGAGTAAAGGGTTGGGAAAAGGTTTTCCAATCAAATGGACCAAAGAAACAAGCGGGTGTGGCTATACTAATGTCTAACAAAATAGATTTCAACCTAAAATCAATCAGAAGAGACAGAGATGGACACTTTATACTCATATCAGGAACAATTCATCAGGAAGAAGTCCCAATCCTGAATATCTATGCACCTAATATAAAAGCACCCACATATGTAAAAGAAACATTACTAGAACTCAGAACATACATCAAACCCCACACTCTAATAGTGGGTGATTTCAACACTCCTCTCTCACCAATGGACAGGTCAACCAGACAGAAACTTAACAGAGAAATAAGAGAACTGACAGATGTAATGAACCAAATGGACCTAACAGACATCTATAGAACATTCCACCCAAACAGAAAAGAATATACATTCTTCTCAGCATCTCATGGAAGCTTCTCAAAAATTGATCACATAATTGGTAACAAAGTAAACATCCATAGATATAAAGAAATTAGAGTGATCACCTGTGTACTATCAGATCACCATGGAATAAAGTTAGAGTTCAACAATAATTCTAACCCCAGAAAGCCTACAAGCTCATGGAAACTGAACAGTCAACTACTGAACCATCCCTGGGTCAAGGAAGAAATAAAGAGAGAAAATAAGTTTTCCTTGAATTCAACGAAAATAAAGACACAACATACCCAAACCTATGGGATACTATGAAACCAGTGTTAAGAGGAAAGTTTATAGCACTAAATGCCCACATAAAGAAAACGGAGAAAGCACACATTAGAGACTTAACAGCACACCTGAAAGCTCTAGAAAAAAAAAAGAAGCAGACTCACCCAGGAAGAGTAGAAGAGTGGAAATAATCAGACTGAGGGCTGAAATCAACAAAATTGAAACACAGAAAATAATCCAAAGAATCAATGAAACAAAAAGTTGGTTCCTGGAGAAAATCAACAAGATTGATAAACCCCTATCCAAACTAATCAAAAGGCAGAGAGAGAACATGCAAATTAACAAGATCAGAAATGAAAAGGGAGACATAACCACAGACACAGAGGAAATTCAGAGAATCATTAGATCTTACTACAAAAGCCTGTATGCCACAAAATTGGAAAATGTGGAAGAAATGAACACTTTTTTAGATAAATACAATTTACCAAAATTAAGTCAAGACCAGGTGAGCAGTTTAAACAGACCTGTAAGTCACGAGGAAATAGAAACTGTCATCAGAAACCTCCCTACCAAAAAAGCCCTGGCCCAGATGATTTCAATGCAGAATTCTAAAAGATCTTCCAAGTAGAGTTAATACCTATACTCCTAAATGTGTTTCACAAAATAGAAACAGAAGAGTCATTGCCTAACTCCTTTAATGAAGCTACAGTCACCCTGATACCCAAACCACACAAAGACGCAACAAGAAAGAGAATTACAGACCAATCTTACTCATGAACATTGCTGCAAAAATTCTCAATAAAATACTTGCAAACAGATTCCAAGAACACATCCAAAAAATTATACAGTATGATCAAGTAGGTTTCATCCCAGAGAAGCAGGGCTGTTTCAACATACAAAAATCTATCAAAGTAATCCATCATATAAATAAACTGAAGGGAAAAAACCATATGATCATTTCTTTAGATGCTGAAAAGGCATTTGACAAAATTCAACACCCATTTATGATAAAGGTCTTGGAGAGATCAGGGATACAAGGTTCATTAGGCATTCCACTAAAATCTGGAACAAGACAAGGCTGTCCACTCTCTCCATTTCTCTTCAATATCATGCTTGAAGTTCTTGCAATAGCAATAAGAGAGCATAAAGAGATCAAGGGGATTCGAATTGGAAAGGAAGAAATCAAACTTTCATTATTTGCAGATGATATGATAGTGTACATTAGCGACCCCAAGAACTCTACCAGAGAACTCCTACAGCTGATCAACACCTTTAGTAATGTGGCAGGGCACAAGATCAACTCCAAATAATCAATTGCCCTCCTATACACAAAGAACAAACATTCAGAGAGGGAAATCAGAGAAACATCACCTTTCACGATAGCCACAATAGCATAAAGTATCTTGGGGTAACTCTAACCAAGGAAGTGAAAGATCTATTTGACAAGAACTTTAAGGTTTTGAAGAAAGAAATTGAAGAGGATACCAGAAAATGGAAGTATCTCCCACGCTCTTGGATTGGGAGGATCAACATAGTAAAAATGGCAATTTTACCAAAAGCAGTCTATAGATTCAATGCAATCCCATCAAAATCCCAGCGAAATTCTTTACAAACCTTGAAAGAACAATAATCAACTTTATATGGAAAAACAAAAAACCCAGGATAGCCCAAACAATCCTATACAATAATAGTACTTCCGGAGGCATTACCATCCCTGACTTCAAACTCTACTATAGAGCTACAGTAATGAAAACTGCTTGGTATTGGCACAAAAACAGAGATGTTGACCAATGGAATCGAAGCGAAGACCCAGATCTTAATCCACAAACCTGTGAACACCAGATTTTCGACAAAGGAGCTAAAACTATACAGTGGAAGAAAGAAAGTATTTTTAACAAATAGTTCTAGCATAACTGGATGTCAACCTGTAGAAGAATAAAAATGAATTCATATCTATCACCATGCACAAAACTCAAGTCCAAATGGATTAAAGACCTCAACATAAATCTGACCACAGTAAATCTGATAGAAGAGAAAGTGAGAAGTAGTCTACAAGACAAGGGCACAGGAGAGCACTTCCTAGGTAGAACCCTAGTAGCACAGATACCATTTTACACTGGTCAGATTAGCTAAAGTCAAAAACACCAATGATAGCCTATGCTAGAGAGGATGTGGAGAGAGGGGAACTCTCATCCATTGTTGGTGGGAATGCAAACTTGTGCAACCACTGTGGAAATCAGTGTGGCGGTTTCTCAGGAAACTGGGAGTCAACCTCCCTCAGTACCCAGCAATTCCACTCTTGGGAATATACCCAAGAGATGCCCTATCATACTACAAAAGCATTTGCTCAACTATGTTCATAGTAGCACTATAATTCATGATTCTAGAGAAGCTAAATAAGAACGTGAACCTAAAGAAAATCATATAGTTATCCTCCTGGATACTGGAAGTAGACAAGATTTTCAGGCAAAACCTGGGTGCACGGGGGTTTGGGGGTGAGGGTGGATATAAGGGGAGATGGGTAGAGAGAGGGGACAAGGAGAGGATTGGGGAAAGCTTGGGGGAATGGGATTGGTGGGATGGAGGAAGGGTGGATATGGGAGCAGGGAAGTAAATATCTTGATTAAGGGAGCCATTTTAGGGTTTGCTAGGAACTTCTCTCTAGAGGGGATCCCACATCCAAGGAGAGGTCCCCAGATTGTTCCTTGGGCAGCAGAGGAGAGGGTGCCAGAACTGGCCTTGTCCCATAGCCACACATTTTGCATATCACCATCTAACCTTCATCTGGGGATGGATGGAGATAGAGACAGAGACCATCATTGGAGCACTGGACTCAGCTCCCAAGGTCCAAATGAGGAGCAGAAGGAAGGAGAACATGAAGGAAGTCAGGATAACGAGGGGTGTGTCCACCCACTGAGACAGTGGAACTGATCTAATGGGAGCTCACCAAGGCCAGCTGGACTGGGAGTGTTGGAGCATGTGATCAAAATGGACACTCTGAACATGACTGATAATGAAGGCTGACTGAGAAGTCAAGGACAATGACACTGTATTTTGATTCTACTGCATGGACTGACTTTGTGGGAGCCTGGTTTGTTTGGATGCTCACCTTTTTAGAACTGGATGGAATGGGGAGGACCTTGGACTTCCCACAGAGCAGGGAACCCTGACTGCTTTTAGGACTAGAGAGGGAGGGGGAGGTGGGGAGGGGGAATTGGGGAGTGGAAGGTAAAAGGGAGGCAAGGAAGAGGTGGAAATTTTTAATAAATAAAGTTAAATAAGAGAACTAGCAGATGTAATAAATCAAATGGACTTAACAAACAACTACAGAACATTCCACCCAAACACAAAAGAATATAACTTCTTCTCAGCACTTCATGGAACCCTCTGTAAAATTGATCACATACAAAGTAACAAAGAAAACCTCCACAGATACAAAAAATTAGAGTAACCCTCTGTGTCTTATTGGATCACCATGGATTAAAGTTAGAATTTAAGAATAATACTACTCTCAGAAAGCCTACAAACTCATGGAAATTGAACAGTGAACTACTAAACCACACCTGCGTCAAGGAAGAAATAAGGAAAGAAATTAAAGACTCCCTTGAATTCAACAAAAATGAAGGCGCAAAATATCCAAACCTATGGGACACCATGAAAGCAGTGCTAGAAGAAAAGTTCATAGCACTAAATGCCCACAAAAAGAAAACGAGAAAAGCTCAAATTAGTGACTTAACAGCACACCTAAAAGTTCTAGAACAAAAAGAAGCAGACTCATCCAGGAGGAGTAGAAGGCAGGAAATAATCAAACTGAGGGCTGAAATCAACAAAATAGAAATAAAGAACACAATACAAAGAGTCAATGAAACAAAGAGCTGGTTCTTTGAAAAAATAAACAAGATAGACAACCCTTATACAAACTAATCAAAATAAAATAAAATCAGCAATAAAAAGGGGAAATAATAACAGGCACTGAGGAAATTCAGAGAATCATTAGTTCATACTACAATAACCTGTACTCCTCAAAATTGGAAAATGTAAAAGAAATGGACAATTTTTTAGATAAAAACCATATACCAAAATTAAATAAAAACCAGGTAAGCAATTTAAATAAACCTATAAACTGCAAAGAAGCAGAAACTGTCATCACAAACCTCCCAATCAAAAAAAAAAATAAAACAAAACCCAGGGCTGGATGGTTTTAGTGCAGAATTCTACCAGAACTTCCAAGAAAAGCTAATGCCTATACTCCTAAAACTGTTCCACATGACAGAAACAGAAGGGACATTGCCAAACTCTTTTTATGAGGCTACAAATTACCTAGATATCAAAAGCATACAAAGACTCAACCAAGAAAGAGAATTACAGACCAATCTCACTCATGAACATGAATGTAAAAACACTCCATAAAATACTGGCAAACTGCGTCCAAGAACACATTAAAAAAATCATTCACCATGATCAAGTCGGTTTCAGTCAAGAGATGCAGGTCTGGTTCAAAATATGAAAATCTATCAATGTAATCCATCATATAAATAAACTGAAAGAAAAAAATCATATGATTATTTCATTAGATGCTAAAAAAGCATTTGACAAAATCCAACACCCTTTCCTGATAAAGGTCTTAGAGCCATCAGGAGTACAAGAAACATATCTAAATATGATAAGAGCAATATACAGCAAGTTGACAGTCAGCATCAAATTAAATGGAGAGACACTCAAAGCAAGTTCACTAAAGTCAGAAGCAAGACAAGGTTGTCTACTCTCTCCATATCTCTGCAACATAGTTCTTGATGTTTTAGCAATAGCAATAAGACAACAAAAAGGAGATCAAAGGGATTAGAATTGGAAAGGAAGAATTCAAACTTTTGTTATATACAGATGATATGATAGTGTATATAAATGACCCCAAAAACTGTACCAGGGAACTTCTACAGCTGATAAATACCTTCAGTGATGTGGCAGGATACAAGATCAACTCAAAGAAAAAAATGAGTAGCCCTTCTATACACAAAAGATAAAGAAACTGAGAGGGAAATCAGAGAAACATCACCTTTCACAATAGCCACAAATAACATAAAATATCTTGGGGTAACAATAACCAAAGAAGTGAAAGACCTGTTTGACTTTAAGTCTTTGAAGAAAGATATTGAAAAAGATACCAGAAAACAAAAAGATCTCCCATGTTCTTGGATAGGTAGAATCAACATATGGCAATCCAATTAAAAGCAATATGTAGATTCATTGCAATCCCCATCAAAATCCCAACACAATTCTTCATAGACCTTGAAAGAACAACTTCATATGAAAAAAGCAAAAAACCCAGGATAGTCAAAACAAATCCTGTACAATAAAGGAACTTCTGGAGGCATACCATGCCTGACATCAAGCTCTATTACAGAACTACAGTAATGAAAACAGTTTGGAATTGGCATAAAAATGGAGGGGTTGAAGAATGGAATCGAATAAAAAAAAACAAGATATTATTCCACACACCTATGAACACCTAATTTTTGACAAAGAAGCTACGATTCCAAAATGGAAAAAAGAAAGTATCTTCAGCAAATGGTGCTGACATAAATGGATGTCAACATAAAGAAGAATAAAATAGAATCATATCTATTGTCATGCACCAAATTCAAGTCCAAATGGATTAAAGACCTCAATGTAAATCTGACCACATTGAACCTGAAAGAAGAGATAGTGGGAAGTAGGTAGCAACACATGGGCACAGAAAGCCACTTCCTAAATATAACCCCAGTAGCACAGACACTGGAGGAACAATAAATAAATGAGACCTCCTGAAACTGAGAAGTTTCTGTAAAGCAAAGGACACTGTCATAAGACAAAAAGACAGCCTACTGAATGGGAAAACAATCTTCACCAACACCACAGCAGACAAAGGACTGATCTCCAAAATATATAATTAACTGAAGAAATTAGACATTAAAATTCTAAGTAACCCAGTTAAAAACTGGGGTACTGGACAAAACAGACAATTCTCAACAAAAGAATCTCAAATGGCCATGGATACTTAAAGACATGTTCAGTATCCTTAGCTATCAGGGAAATACATATCAAAACTACACTGAGATATCTGCCAGAATGGCTAAGATCAAAAACACTAATGGAGATGATATGGGGTAAAGGGAACGTTCAACCATTGATGGTGGGAATGAAAACTTGCACAAACACTTTAGAAATCAGTATGGCGGTTTCTCAGAAAATTTGGAATCAACCTCCCTCAGGATCCAGTGATAACACTCTTGGGCATATACCCAAAAGATACTTAATCATACTACAAAAGCATTTTTGTGACTATGTTTATAGAAGCATTATTTGTAATAGCTGTGACCTGGAAACAACCTAGATGCCACTCAACCAAAGAATGGATAAAGAAAATGTGGCACATTTACACATTAGACTACTACTCAGAGGTAAAAAACAATGACATCTTGAATTTTGCTTGCAAATAGATGTAATTAGAAAACACTATCCTGAGTGAGGTAACCCAGACCCAAAAAAGATGAATATGTTATGGACTCACTAATAAATGGATACTAGCTATAAACAAAAGACATTGAACCTATAGTCAGTTATCCTAGAGAAGCTAAGTAATAAGGAGAAGCCAAAGAAAAACATATATAGCCCTAACTGGAAATATATAGATGGACAGGATTGACAGACAGGGTTGAGAGCATGGGAGTTGGGGGAGGGTAGGAGGAAAAGAGGAAGATAGAAGGGGAGGGTAGAGGAGAACTTGAGGGAATGGGGTGGTCGAGATGAAGGAAGGACAAAGATGAGAGCAAGGAGAGAGATATCTTGATTGAGGGAGCCATTATAAGGTTAGCAGAAACCTGACTCTAGAGAAAATCCCAGGAATCCAAATGGATGACCCCACTTAGGACCCTGGACAATATAGGATAGGGGTCCCAATCTTGACTTACCCTGTAGTCAGACAGACGATTATCTTAAATATCACCATAGAGCCTTCTATAAGGATGAGACCCGTATCGGAGCACTGGACTGAACTCCCAAAGTCCAGCTGAAGAGTGGAAGGAATGAGAATATGAGCACGGAGGTCGAGACCATAATGTGTTCACCCACTGCAACAGTTTGCCTGAGCTAATGGGAGCTCACCAACTCCAACTGAACTGGGAAGGAACAATCATAGGACCAAACTAGTTCCTCTGAATGGTGTTGACTGTTAAATGGCTGGGGCAGACTGAGGGACCACTGGCAGTGGCGCCAGAATTTATCCCTACTGCATGTAATGGCTTTTTTGGGATCTTATTCTCTTTGGATGTATACCTTGCTCAGCCTAGATATAGTAGGGAGGGCTTTGGACCTTCTACAAGGCAATGTGCCTTACCCTCTGTAAAGATTAGATGGGGGTGGGTTGGGAGGGTGTGTGAAGGAAATGGGAGGAGGGGAGGGAGTGGAAACTTGGATTAGTATTTGTTAAAAATCTAATAAATAAAAAACGGAATTTATTTCCATTTTTTAAAAAAGAAAATGTATAACAACAGGTTTACTTGAGCAAAGCAGTTCCTGGGCAAGTTCACATCCCAGAGATCAAGGCCAGAGAAGCTGTGCCCACAAACAAAAGCAAGGAGATTATATAGGTTGTAGATGAGGGGTGATGCCATGTCCACCACAAGCTGGGCTTGTATCCACGTATGGTCAAAAGCTGAATGCTTTAGGCTGGGAACTTCAGGGGAGGAACTCACTGCAGTCACCAGGAATAGGGAACTGTGCTTTTTGGTGCCTTCCCTTTGTTTAGCAATTCTTTGAATAGGTGGGGTTTAAACAAGAAGGGAGTTTTGCAGACAGTGCAGGAGCAAGCTGGAGGTTCCAACTGAACAGGGACTTTTGACATTGAACTAAATGCATTTTTCCCTTATGAGATGGCTACAACACTTTGAGGGCCAGGGAGTGGAAGGTGGTGGTTTGAAAGAAAATGGATCCCAAAGGAAGTGGCATTATTGCAGGTATGACCTAGTTGGGGCATGTGTGGTCTTTTTGGAGGAAGTGTGTCACTGTGGAGGTAAGCTTTGACATTTGATATATACTCAAGAAACTGTCCAGTGTCATAATCCACTTCCTGTTGCCATCTGAGCAAGATGTAGCCAGAACCATGTCTGCTGCCTATACACTGCCATGCTTCCCATTGTGATGATAATGGACTTAAGCCATCATTTCAATGAAATGTTTTGCTTTATAAGAATTGCCATGGTCATGGTGTTTTTTTCACAGCAATAGAAACCATGAGATTATATATATCTATATATTCCAAGTTTGTGAATATTTAGGAATAGAGTCCACTGAATATCTTCCATCTGGTTTGAGATATTGTCTTGATGAATGGAAGGAAAGGCACTTGCATCCCCTCTACTGTTATCCCAGAGACTCCTGAGTTCTCTGAGTGGCCCCAAGCACTGGAGAGGACCCCCAGAGGACCCCTTAGTGCTCCCTCCCATTTTAAAACCCTCAGGTATCCCAAAGCACAGCATTATGCTCCTTATTCAGGAGGGCCCAGAGCTCCTTTGTAGCACAAACCATGTTTCAGACTCACCAGTGTGCCCTGAGAAGTATCATTTCTATCCCCACTCCTGTCAGGCTCTGTGCTGTTGAAAATGAGGTCAGCTGTGAAAAGATTCTTGACACTAATTACTGCACCAATCCAGAAAGTTAGCTCTCTGGAGCACAGCCTGAAGCTGCTGGGAGGTCACACATTTAAATATCCACTTACCTTGACACTAGGAAACTCCTTGTTGCTTTTCAAATATTAGGAAAAAAGTGACCTGCCATTCAGCTCACAAATCTGCATCAATTCTTCCCATTAACATGTCCCAATTGCTGCACAGGTATGTGGGCTGCTGATTGACAGCTGTGTTAAGAGCTTATTCAAGTGTTTGATTATACAGCTTTGAAGGTTTTATGAGCCCACAGAGCTGGAGGAGCAGAATCTTCCTCCTCTAGTTATAGATCAATAGTCCATCTCAAACCAAAAGTAGAAAGATTTTAGCTAGAAGAGCAGCTAGTTCCAGAAGTACCTGTTTCTGTGCAGTCTTCCTCTGTGTTTAGAATCCTCAAGATTCTCTTTAGGCACCTAGGCATCTGCCTGTTACTGCTATTCTAACAAAGCTTGTAGAACTGGGTTATAAGACAACCTCTGAGGACAGGATGGGAAGGGACTATGCTCAGAATTCTTCACAGGAACCAGTTTTCAAAGATCTATTAAACATAACAGCTCGAGAATGAAATAGCTTACCAGCATATTTCTGCATAGACAAATGAGGGCAGAAGCCCAAAACACAAACACCATGCTATTTACCAAAAACACCCTTTGTCCTCCTGAAAACCTACCCTTGGAGGTTTTAGTAATGATATAATCTAATGTATGTTTCAATATCCTTTTGAAGTAGCTTGGTTCCCCAGATTTCTTTTGGGGTTGGTTATTGGGGACACGAAGGTCCTTATCCAATGTCTTCATTAGTACTTTTATTGATGCGACCAAACACCACAACCCAAAAGCAAGTTTGGGAGGAAAAGGTTTATTTGGCTTGCCCTTCAGCATTGTTATTCATCACTGACAGAAGTCAGGAAAGGAACTCAAACAGGGCAGGATTGTGAAGGCAGGAGCTGATGCAGAAGTCATGGAGATGTGTTGCTTCCCATGAATTTCCCAGCCCACATTCCTATAGAACCCAGGACCAGTAACCCAAGAATGGCACCATCCACTGTGGATTGGTTCCTTCCCCATTGACCAGTAAATGAGAAAATACCTTACTGATGGATCTCATGGAGGTATTTACTAAGCTGAGGATCCATCCTCTGATGACTCTAGCTTGTGTCAAGCTGACACACAAAACCAGCCAGTATATCAAGTGAAACCGTGTCAGTAAAGTAGTTAAAAAAATTAAAAGTTTTCATCATCTATTTAGCCATGCAATTGTAGACTTTATAACGCTTTTGAAACACTGTTTCAGCATTGTCAAAAATTACAATCCACAGACTTCTGAAGTTTTTGTCCAAGTAATCTAGTTTAAAAAGATTCTGAGCCATAATTTAAGTGAAGATTTGTCTGGTGCCACATAGCAATTCACAAGAACATGGTTTATTCTGCCTATTTTGCCTTGGAATTGCAGTGAGACAACTACCAGTAAGACAGATGGGTCTAGCATCTGTATCCATGTAGAATGAGACCTAAATTAGATTTCCAAGTCACAATTATAAATCATACTTTTCAGAAAAGTGATTCTTGGAGTAACAGCCAAACCTTTCTCTGAAGTTCCTTGTAACCCAACATCTTCCTAGACCTGTGGATGAAGCAGAGTTGACCTCTTAAAAGATGAGTTGAAATGAATCCCCTGGGAAGTGTGTTGGAATAGTCACCCTTTGAGGTGTGCTGGAGTTGTCATCCTGTGAGGTGGGATAGAGTGGTTGTCCCATGAGCTAGGTTGAAGTGGTACCTCTGTGTGGACCGTTGGAATGCTCAATCTGTGCGGTAGGTTGGAGTGGTCAGGTGAGTTGCAATGGTCACTCTCTGAGGTGAATTAGAATGGTCATCCCATGATTTATGTTAGAATGAACCTGTGATGCAGATTGGAGTAGTTACTTTGTAAAGAAGAATGGAGTGGTTGCCCTGTGGTATGGGTCGGAGAGGTCACTTTTTGATGTGTCTTGGTCATCCTATGATGTAGGTTGAAGTGATAGCCCTGTAGTGTGGGTCAGATTGGTCATCATTTGATTCTGGATGAAGTGGTCACCCTGAAGCATATGTTGAAGTGCTTGCTCTGTGAGGGTTGTTAGAGTAGTCACCCTGTGAGGTGATTGAAGCAGTCATTCTGGAAGAGGGATTGCAGTGGTTCCCTTTGCACTTCAGAGCTCTGTGTATTTATCTTTGCAACCACATTCACTTCTTTGATCTGAAAACACTCACTCTATTTTCTAGTGGACAGTGTGTTCTTGAAGTCAAGGATTATATTGATCTTTCTTTGACAGCCACTCAAGGGACTTCAGTGATGTACCAGTTGTAAGTGATTCTGTTTAACAGGGGTAAGATTGCATAGATGTTCAGGAAAAGGCATAGAGGAGGCACATTTCTCCTGGAAGGATCCTCTCCTTGGGATTCTGTTATAATACTAGGCAAAAGAGTGTTTATATGTTTCAGGGATCAGCTGAGTCATCTGTGATGATACTCACCTGTCATCAGAGTGCTAGAGTAAAAAGTCTGTAACTTCTGCACTAGTCTTGGATTTTTAAGTTTTCTAGTCCTGTGCTGTACAGGAAGACCTTGTCTGAACAACAAATAAGTCGAAGTCATTTGTATCAATGTCTCTGTAAGAAGTAAATTATTATAGTCCATTTTCAGTATGGGGTGCGTTTAAAACTTGTAATGATTTGAATGAGAAATGCCCCATAAGGGCTCAGATAAGAAAGCCATTAGGAGGCACAGCCTTGCTGACAAAAATATGTCATTTTGGGTAGTGAAATGGATTAATAAAAATGCTGCAGATATCCAAGTAGCTGCAGTGGCAGAAACACTGCAGGTTCCCAAGAAGTGGCAGGCAGCAGGTCCCAAGACCAGCCAATTCCCTGAGTGGCTGCAACAGGTCATGAGGAAAGGCAGACAGATGGGCACGCAATGAGACCACACCGCAGGTCTGCGAAGGCGGCTGGTCTCCAGCAGGGAAACAAACAGTGGTGGGCAAGAGAGAGAGACATGGATAGGCATGCCATGCAAAGTGGGGTTGGATATTTATTTAGTGGATTATGGCGGGGGAAGGGAGAAAGGAAGAAGATCAGAGAGGTAAAAAGAGGGAGAGAGAAAGAGAGAGACTGAAGCTGCCTCTCATAGAGGGAGAAAGAAAAGTAAGAGACTCAGGCTGCAAGCAGGAAGGACGATCTGCCTGACTTAGCAGATAGGGGAGAGAGTGGGTGTGACTTGTCTCTTAAATGGACAGAGGGAAAGAACAGATCATTACATTCCCATCTCTTTTTTATAATAAAAATGCAGGAGGTTAAGAACCACAGTTTATGGGAATTGGGGCAGCAGGTTCTCAAGACTGCTTCCTGCTTACTTGTGGGTGTCCTCTTTGTGGGGAGGAATCTGAGAAACTGGGTGCTGGTCACATCCTGCTATAGCTAGTCTGTTTGTTCCTACCCGATGATTGTGGTATGGAAATGTCTGATGTCTCTTACTCCTGTTTAAGATATTGGCAGAACAGAGGACAAAGTTAAGTTTAGAAAAAACAAATTTAGAACCAGGGAATTGAGAGGGGTGTATCTGACCTGTTTAAGGTGGATACTTCAATTTGACTCCCTGGAACTCACAAGAATTCTTTGGGTTTGTGAAAACAGAAGTTTCAGACATATACATTGTATAAACGGTAGCATATTCATGTCAGAATGACTGTGACATATTTTTGCACAATGAAAATATTTTAAAGACTATGGAAGGCAGTATGACAAAGAAATTTGATAACTTGTGTTTGTCCTCACTCCTTCTCTTGTATTTATAATTTATTGAAATTTGTTTAGTAAGGTTGTCCTTTTAAACTGACTAAACCTCTCAGCTGCCAAACTACATCAGAGATCTTTGAGAAAGATAAAATTTTACTTGAGTTATTGATTTAAAAATGACAGAGAACTTACTTGGTTGGCACCTAGAGCTACTCCTCAGGGTCATCCATGATCGCTGAAGGCCATATTTGCCTTTTGCTATTTAGTGCAGGGCCTACCAGGCTCCAGAAGATCCTGTGGGCTAAGACATCTGCAGGAAGACAAGTCTACCTTGACCTGAGCAGCTAGGCTGTCAATTCCAGCAATTCTTTCCATTGTCTGGTGAGTTGCAGTTTAAATGAAAGGCAGTTTTGCCCAGTGGTCAACACTTGGCAGATGAAGCAAATGCAGATGGACATTGTTCTGTGCCCATTTGTCTTCTGTCTTCTTTGGAGGAAGTAGAGTGCTGCTGCTAGGAACCAGCCTGTCTCTTTTTGTTATGAAAAGCTTTTTAATAATTAAATATTTAAATGCCATATTCCCCAGATCTCTGAGCAGTTGAGGGCTGCTTATCATATAAAACTATAGGATAGAATCTGCCTAGAGAGCTGGATCTGAGCTTTAATGTACTGGCTCTTAACTGGTTAGATTTACATTTGTAAAAAGACAGAAAGAAGAAAAAACTGTTTGCAATAGAAGGTTAACAGGAGAACTGACAACAGTAGAAAATGGTGTGGGAGAATTATCTGTATTCTGTCAATCATATTTTAATAAACCGCTGATTGGCCAGGCAGGCAGTATAGGCGGGAAAGCCAGACAGGAAGTAGGGGTGGAGCAAAGAGACTGGTAGTATTCTGGAAGCAGAAGCTCCCTCTGCCATTCCTGTGCAGACCACCAAAGAGGCAGCATGTAACTTGTCCAGCTGAGAAAGGTACGGAGCCATTATGGCTAACATAGATAATGATAATGGATTAATATAAGTTACACGGACTAATAAGTAGCCTGACCTAATGGACCAATCAGTTTATAACCTTATGGAGTCTTGTGTGTGATTTTTCTTTGTTGCTTGCCGGCTGTTGGGGTACTAGGAGGAACAAAAACCCCAACAAGCTGGCCCTCATGTTACATATAGCACCCAGACGTGGATAACTGAATCCACAGAAAGCTTGAGAAAGCTTGGGAAAGAATAGAGTAAAGCATGTTTTCTTGGTAGCAGAAATTTCTCAGGTCTGCTCTGCTTGCTAGAGGCAAGCAAGCGCTCTCATCTAAGAGAGGCTTCCTGACTCAGCTTTAGCTGCAAAACTTTGTAGTTCCGAGCAGTGCCGAGGAGTTCTACCCGGAGAGATGAGTGGGTGCTAGCCTGGGCGGCCAACCCTGGAAGAGAGCACAGCCCCTCCCTCACTCAGCTTCTGCAGCAGGGTCTTCCATGTTTCACCGGACCCCTCCCTGCCCCCAGTGCCCTGCACTCTTGTCTCCTGGGCCCTGGGAAGACCAGCTACCCCTGTAGCAGTGCCGAGGAGTTCTACCCAGAGAGGTGAGTAAGACCTAGCCTGGGCAGCCAGCCCGGGAAGAAAGCACAGCCCCTCCCCCCTCAGCTTCTGCGGCAGGGTCTTCCGTGTTTCACCAGACCCCTCCCTGCCCCCACTGCCTCTGCACTCTTGTCTCCTGGGCCCTGGGAAGGCCAGCTATCCCAGCTGCAGTACTGAGGAGCTCTATTCAGAGAGTGCTGAGGAGATCTATCAAGAGAGTGTGGAGGAGTTTCATCCAGAGAGGTAGAAAAGGGCAGGCGCCAATACAAGAATTCCTCCAACAACCTGAAAGGCAACATGACATCCAGAATCCAGGGAGCACGAAATGAGAAGAATTGAACACCCTACTCCAGAAGAAATAGAAGAAATCAACTCTAAGTGGATCTATATGAAAATAATAGAGGAACTTAAACAGGAGGTGAAAACCTGCCGTAAAGAAATGGAAGATAAGTATAACAAAAAGATTGAGGAAATGAGTAAAGAAATGGAAGAGAAATATACCAAAAAGTTTGAAAAATGAGTAAAACCGTAAATGAAATTCTGGGAAACCAAGAAAAAACAATCAAACAGGTAATGGAAACAGTTCAAGATTTGAAAACTGAAATGGAGTCAATGAAGAAATCACAAACCGAGGGCCGGCTGGCTATGAAAATCTAGATAAACAAACAGAGACTTCAGAAACAAGAATAATCAACAGAATACAAGAGATAGAAGAAAGAATCTCAGACTCTGAGGACACCATAGAAAAATTAAACGCTCTGACCAAAGAAAACAGCAAATCCAACAAATTCTCATCACAAAACATTCAGGAATTGTGGGACACAATAAAAAAACCAAATCTAAGAATAATAGGGATTGAAAAAGGAGAAGAACTGCAGATCAAAGGCCCAGAAAATATATTCAACAAAATTATAGAAGAAAACTTTCCCAATCTAAAGAACAATATTCCTATGAAGGTACAAGACACATACAGAACACTGAATAGACTGGATCAGAAAAAAAATCCCCTCGCCATATAATAATCAAAACACAAAACATACAGATTAAAGAAAGAATATTAAGAGCTGCAAAGGAAAAAGGTCAAGTAACTTATAAAGGTAAAGCTATCAGGCTTACACCGGACTTCTCTATGGAAACCATGAAAGCCAGAAGATCCTGGATAGAGGTACTGCAGAAACTAAGAGACCATGGATACAAGCCCAGACTACTATACCCAGCCAAGCTATCATTCACTATCAATGGAGAAAACAAAATATTCCAGGATAAAAATAAATTTAAACAATTCGTAGCCACAAATTCAGCCTTACAGAAAGTAATAGAAGGAAAATCGCAACCCAAGGAATCCAACATTGCCATCACTACCTACAATAAACCAGACATCTAGCGACCCTTCACAATCACAACTCAAAGAAGAGAAACACACAAACTCTACTACACACACACACACACACACACACACACAAGTAATAACCGGAATCAACAACCACTGGTCATTAATATCACTTAATATTAATGGATTCAACTCACCTATAAAAAGGCACAGACTAAGAGATTGGATATGAAAACAGGATCCAACATTCTGCTGTTTACAAGAAACACACCTCAAACATAAAGATAGACATCTACTCAGAGTAAAGGGTTGGGAAAAGGTTTTCCAAGCAAACGGACCTAAGAAACAAGCTGGTGTGGCCATTCTAATATCTAACAAAATTGGCTTCAAACTGAAATCAATCAGAAGAGATGGAGATGGACATTTCATACTCAGAACAGGAACAATTAATCAGGAGGAAGTCTCAATCCTGAATATCTATGCCCCTAATAAAAAAGCACCCACTTATGTAAAAGAAAAACTTTTAGAACTCAAGGCAGTCATCAAACCACACACACTAATAGTAGGAGATGTCAACACACCTCTCTCACCAAAGGACAGGTCAAACAAACAGAAACTCAACAGAGAAATAAAAGAATTACTAGAAGTAATGAATCAAGTGGACTTAACAGATATCTATAGAACATTCCACCCAAATAGGAAAGAATATACCTTCTTCTCTGCAGCTCATGGAACCTTCTCGAAAATTGACCACATACTCAGTAACAAAGCAAACTTCCACAGATACAAAAAAATTTTAGTACCCACCTGTGTCTTGTCAGATCACCACGGTATAAAGTTAGAATTCAATAACAATTCGAACACCAGAAAGCCTACAAACGCATGGAAGTTGAACAGTCAACTACTGAATCATCCCTGGGTCAAGGAAGAAATAAAGAAAGAAATTAAAGTCTTCCTTGAATTTAATGAAAATAAAGACACAACATACTCAAACCTATGGGACACAATGAAAGCAGTGCTAAGAGGAAAGTTCATAGCACTAAGTGCCCATTTAAAGAAAACGGAGAAGGCACACATTGGAGTCTTAACAGTACACCTGAAAACTCTGGAAAAAAGAGAAGCAGACTCTCCCAGGAGGAGTAGAACACTGGAAATAATCAAAATGAGGGCTGAAATCAACAAAATAGAAACACAGAAAACAATCCAAAAAATCAACGAAACAAAAAGTTGGTTCTTGGAGAAAATCAACAAGATTGACAAACCCCTAGCCAAACTAATCAAAAGGCAGAGAGAGAGAACACTCAAATTAATAAGATCAGAAATGAAAAGGGGGACATAACAACAGACACAGAGGAAATTCAGAGAATCATTAGATCTTACTACGAAAGTTTGTATGCCACAAAGTTGGAAAGTGTACAAGAAATGGATTGGTTTTTAGACAAATACCATTTACCAAAGTTAAATCAAGACCAGGTGAACAAACTAAATAGACCTGTTAGTCGTGAAGAATTAGAAGCTGATATCAAAAACCTCCCAACCAAAAAAAGCGCAGGGCCAGATGATTTCAATGCAGAATTCTACCAGAACTTCCAAGAAGAGCTGATACCTATACTCCTTAAGGTATTTCACAATATAGAAACAGAAGCGTCATTGCCAAACTCTTTCTATGAAGCTACAGTTACCCTGATACCAAAACCACATAAAGACACAACCAAGAAAGAGAATTACAGGCCAATCTTACTAATGAACATTGACGCAAAAATTCTCAACAAAACCCTGGCAAACCTATTCCAAGAACACATTCGAAAAATTATTCATTATGATCAAGTCGGCTTCATTCCAGAGATGCAGGGCTGGTTCAACATACGCATATCTATCAATGTAATCCATCATATAAATAAACTGAAAGAAAAAACATATGATCATTTCATTAGATGCTGAAAAAGCATTTGACAAAATCCAACATCCCTTTATGATAAAGGTGTTGAAGAAATTGGGGATACAAGGATCATACATAAATATAATAAAAGTTATTTACAGCAAGCCAACAGCTAACATCAAACTGAATGGAGAGAAACTCAAAGCCTTTCCATTGAAATCAGGAACAAGACAAGGCTGTCCACTCTCCCCATACCTCTTCAATATAGTGCTAGAAGTTCTATCAATAGCAATACGACAACATAAGGGGATCAAGGGGATTCGAATTGGAAAAGAAGAAGTTAAACTCTCGTTATTTGCAGACAACATGATAGTATACATGAGCGACCCCAAAAACTCTACCAAAGAATTCCTACAGCTGATAAACTCCTTTAGTAATGTGGCAGGATCCAAGATCAACTTCAAAAAATCAGTTGCCCTCCTATACACAAAGGATAAAGAAGCAGGGAGGGAAATCAGAGAAACTTCACCTTTCACAATAGCCACAAATAGCATAAGATATCTTGTGATAACTCTGACCAAGGAAGTGAAAGACCTATTTGACAAGAACTTTAAGTCTTTGAAGAAAGAAATAGAGGAGGATACCAGAAAATGGGAAGATCTCCCTTGCTCTTGGATTGGGAGAATCAACATAGTAAAAATGGCAATTCTACCAAAAGCAATCTATAGATTCAATGCAATCCCCATCAAAATCCCATCAAACTTCTTCACAGACCTTGAGAGAACAATAATCAACTTTATATGGAAAAACAAAAAATCCAGGATAGCCAAAACAATCTTATATAATAAAGGAACTTCTGGAGGTATAACCATCCCTGACTTCAAACTCTATTACACAGCTACAGTATTGAAAACAGCTTGGCACTGGCATAAGAACAGAGAAGTCGACCTATGGAATCGAATAGAAGACCCAGATATTAACCCACAAACCTATGAACACTTGATTTTCAACAAGGGGGCTAAAGGTATGCAATGGAAGAAGGAAAGCATCTTTAACAAATGGTGCTGGCATAACTGGATGTCAACCTGTAGAAGAATGAAAGTAGATTCATATCTATCACCATGCACAAAAATCAAGTCCAAATGGGTTAAAGACCTCAACATTAATTGGACCACTTTGAACCAGATAGAAGAAAAAGTGGGAAATAGTCTACAAGATATAGGCACAGGAGGCCACTTCCTAAGTAGAACCCCAGTAGCACAGACAATAAGAGAAGCAATGAATAAATGGGACCTACTGAAACTGAGAAGCTTCTGTAAAGCAAAGGACATTGTCAGTAAGATAAAAAGGCTACCTTCTGACTGGGAGAAGATCTTCACCAACCCCTCAGCAGATAAAGGCCTGATCTCCAAAATATACAAAGAACTCAAGAAACTAGACAATAAAACTCTAATTAACCCAATTAAAAAATGGGGTACTGAACTGAACAGAGAATTCACAACAGATGAACGTCAAATGGCCAAAAGACATGCTCAACATCCTTAGTGATCAGGGAAATGCAAATGAAAACAACTATCAGATACCATTTTACACCGGTCAGATTAGCCAAACTCAAAAACACCAATGAAAGCCTATGCTGGAGAGGAGGTGGAGAGAGGGGAAATCTCATCCATTGTTGGTGGGAATGCAAACTTGTGCAGCCACTGTGGAAATCAGTGTGGCGGTTTCTCAGGAAACTGGGAGTCAATCTCCCTCAAGACCCAACAATTCCACTCTTGGGAATATACCCAAGAGATGCCCTATCATACCACAAAAGCATTTGTTCAACTATGTTCATAGCAGCACTATTTGTAATAGCCAGAACCTGGAAACAACCTAGGTGCCCCTCAATAGAAGAATGGTTAAAGAAGGTGTGGAACATATATACATTAGAGTTTTACTCAGCGGTAGAAAACAATGACATCTTGAATTTTGCATGCAAATGGATGGACATAGAAAACACTTTACTGAGTGAGGTAAGCCAGACCCAAAAAGAGGAATATGGGATGTATTCACTCATAAGTGGATTCTAGCCATAATTAAAGGTCTTTGAGCCTATTATTCGAGATCCTAGAGAAGCTAAATAAAAAGGTGAACCTGAAGAAAATCATGTACTTATCCTCCTGGAGATTGGAAATAGACAAGAGTCCCAGGTAACCTCAGGTGCATGGGGGGGGTGGGGGGAGGGTTGTTGGAAGGGGAGAGGGTTAGAGAGAAGGGAGTAGAGGAGGAATGGCGAAAACTCAGGGAACTGAGATGGGGGGAGGAAGGATGGATATGGGATCAGGGAAGAATATATCTCAAATAAGGGAGTCATTATAGGGTTTACAAGAGACTTGATTATAAATGGGATCCTAGGTCCAAGGAGAGATCCCCAGATTGTTCTCTGGACAGAGGAGAGGGTACCTGAACCGGCCTTGGCCTATAACCATACTGATGAAGATTTTCCTTATCACCATAGATCCTTCATCCCACGATGGATGGCGATACAGACGGAAACCCACTTTGGAGCACCGGACTGAGCCCCCCATGGTCCAAATGAGGAGCAGAAGGAGGAAGAACATGAAAAAAAACTCAGGACCGCGAGGAGTGCGATCACCCACTGATACAAGGGGACTGATCTAATGAGAGTTCACCAAGGCCAGTTGGACTGGGATTGAACGAGCATGTGATCCAACCAGATTCTCTGAATGTGGCAGGATTCTCTGAATGTGGCTGGTCCGGAGCCTTTCTGAAAAGCCATTGACAATGACACTGGGACTTGTTTCCTCTGCATATACTGGATTTTTGGGATCCAGTCTGTTTGGATCCTCACCTTCCTGGACCTGGAGGGAGAGGGGAGGAACTTGAACTTCCCACAGGGCTGGAAGCCCTGACTGCTCTTAGGGATGGAGAGGGAGGAGGAGGGGGAGGGAAGGAGTGAGAGGGTGTTGGGAGGTGGGGCGGAAATGGAAACTTTCATAATTTAATAAACTTTGAAAAAAAAAACTTTGTAGTTTCTTTAAGATGTCCTGCCACGAAATACTTAAATGGTGTTGATGAAAAGCTGAATGCGTGCTTTTCGGTTTTCAGCCGTAGCAGGAAAAAAGCTGCACTGTTTTAAAATGTCGGCTTTCTGGGCTGTCCTGCCAGGGCAATCTCTGACTCTTTCAGGCAGGCAGTCCGACTGAGTGTGGTCTGTGAGCAGAATGCTGCAGCTTGCTTGCTAGCAAGGACCTTGAAACGCCATAGAGTTATGGCGGTGAACACAGCTCTGGCTGGTATCTCAGCCATGAGCCTGGAAAGCTAAGGAATGGGTTAATTCCAGCTGTAAAAGCCACAGTTTTAGTCCTCTCCTTAAAGACTCATGTGGTCAGAAAAAGAGAGATATACAGTAAAGAGAGATTCAAAGAGGAAGAAAACCACTACATGGTTTATAGTGTGTTAAAAATATATGCAGGTTAAAGTTCTTAGGGTAAAAAGGGAAGAAAGAGAGTAGTTGGGTGTGGTAGAACACGCCTTTTATCCCAATGCCTGGGAGGCAGGGACAGACAGATCTCTGAGAGTTCAAGGTGTGGTAGCATACACCTTTAATCCTAGCACAGGGGAGGCAGAGACAGGAGGATCTCTGTGAGTTCAAGGACAGCCTGGTCTACAGAGTTATTCCAGGACAAATATATACAGAGAACCTGTGTCAAAAAGTAAAAGTAAAAATAAAAGAAATAGAGGTTAAAAATAAAGCTGCATAAAGATGGAAAATACACAGAGAATCTTGATACTGTATGCTATTATGCTCTCTTTGAATTGTTTGAATGCTGAGGAAGGAGCAACAGCTGCTAAAAGATATTTGTTTATAAATGCTGCTGAACTAATCCAAGATAGATATGTTGAAAATACCTTGACTTCTGAATTTGGATCTAAGGATATGATACTTTGGAAAGGAGGTTCTTCTTTTGTTTTCACAGAGGATGAGACCCTGTGGATTGCTTCTATCCCAATATGGTATGATAGACCATGCCCTCCTGAAAGGTTTCTGTGAACACCCTCAAGAAATTACTTCACTTAACTCCCGACTGAGATGAACCTGGCAGACAGGTTATACCATGAAAGACCTGATTAACTGCGCCCCTATACAGCAGGAAGAAGTTTGGAGAGAAATAACTATGTCCATATTCCCAAATATTGCTTATAAATGCTCTTTTACATTTAAAGGGGAGTATGATATAGATATGAATAATTTGCATTGGTATGGATTTTAAGGTTAATTTTGTTATATGTGTATATATTTCTGATTTTGATTGTGTGGTTCATTTAAAAATGCAATGTATAATTAAAAATATAGGTTGTTAATGGATACTCATCGATAATAGTCAAGCTTGTAGTAATGTTAGTCTGATTTTCTAGAAGTGCATAGATATATTTCAGATAGACATTCATATCTTTCAAAGACTACAGAACATGGCATTTAATGTTTTAATAACTTAGGACTTTTCATGACATTGAGACATGTCTGCTCCTGGCAGCACCAATCTACTTCAAGAGGAATGGGCATCGAAGAGGCTCCTTATGGAGTTGGTTAGCCATCTGGGCAAGAAAGTGCTCTTGCCTGGACTGTTATATAAACTGGACACAGAGAACCCGCAGAGAGAGGACTGCTGAACTTGCCTAAAGGTGAGATGATCTTTTGGGGTTCCTGATTCATGAAAGAGTCTGTGAGACATTCTGCAGGACACAGCAGATAGTGACTGAACTGCCTTTGAAATTTCCTGCTTCATGGAAATGTCTGCTGGATATTATGGGCCTGAAGGCCGAAAATGGATGCCCCAATGATACAGAGGAACTTTGGGTGACTGTCCAGGCAGCGAGATGTCTCTGTCATTTCTAGAGTTTTGGAAGTTGCTTACTTCTTGTTTACTTAGGTAATATATCGTTCTGGAGTCATTGATGGAGTTGAAGAATGGATAGTCATAGTTATAGTTTTCCATTATTATGATAAAGATATAGTTATAAATATTGTGGCTGTAATTCTTGCTTGATAACTGTTTTGCTATGTGTAATTTTACTATGTTAAAATGAAAGCCTTTCTTTTTTGTTTAAACAGAAAAAGGGGAAATGATGGAGGAGGGTTATCGGTCTATTGTGTTATTTTCATTGGTCAATAAAGAGATTGCCTTGGCCCTTTGATAGGAC
Organism: Myodes glareolus; assembly: GCF_982192425.1. NCBI lineage: Eukaryota > Metazoa > Chordata > Mammalia > Rodentia > Cricetidae > Myodes > Myodes glareolus. The sequence goes on along the minus strand of NC_142028.1, from coordinate 119,209,082 downwards.
AGAAAATTAGGTAGGCAGAGTAAACAGAACAGAACGCTGGGAAGAGGGCAATGTGGCAGACACCATGGAGCCAGCCACCAGGTCAGACATGCTGAATCTTTCCCGGTAAGCCACACCTTGTGGTGCTATACAGATTATTAGAAATGGGTTAATCAAGATGGGAGAGTTAGCCAGTAACTAACTCTCTAGAGATAATGGGCCAGGCAGTATTTAAATGAATACAACTTATGTGCTATTATTTCTGGGGCTAAGCTAGCCATGTGCGAGCTGGGCAGGATGAAAAACAGGCCTTCCCGCAACTCTTCACTACAAGAAAGCATCTTAATATATTTTAAATGAGGGTTGAATTAAATAAAAAGTATCTTTGTAAGAGACTGAAAAGTACATACCAGTTTAAAACATGAGACTTATTATTATTATTGTCTGAAATGAGATGTAATGAAAAGACAATTATAACATTTACAGTAAACATAGGTGTATTTAAGTTACATATATTAACACACAGAGTAAAAAGGAATTGGGTGAATTGAATGTTCTTGGTGGGCCCTACCAAAGGCATGCCACTGCACAAAACACACATGCAACAGAGTCAACAATAGGATTTTAGAGACAAAAACATAAGTAAACCGGGGGACCAGGCAGGGTATACTTCAGTAAAGATGGGATAACTTGGTCACCTGACCTGGCTCTCAGTTAAGATGGCAGTAAGGACACCCATGTAACATAGTTAACAGTGGGGAACCAGGCAGGGAATACCTCAGTAAAGACAGTGGAACTTGGTCACCTAATCTGGCTCTCAGCCAAGATGGCAACGAAGTCACCTGACCTCAGTCAAAATGGCAGCAGTTGCATGTTGTATGGAAACGTCACAATTTTTGAGCTGTTGGGGTTTTAAGCTTAATAATAAGAGAGGCCTAGAAGTGTCATCCACCCTGTCACTGAGCCACCATGCCACAAGCCATGACAGAGAACAAAAGACTGGAATTGAAAAAGCTGCCACATGGATCCAACCAATCTCGTTGGCAGCAGTAGCCGTGGCAGGGTCCATTTGCCTGTGCACTGACATTCCCACTGACAGTAGTTAGAAAGCTCCCATAAAAGTGGAGCTGGCGGGATACCGGCTGAGTGAGGGTAAGAGCTGAAGAGGTAGGGCATTAAGGCCTGTGATTCTAGGGCCTCTAAAAGGCATCTATCTCAGGAGGAGGCTGGATTGACAAACATGGATGGCTTGCTACCCATAGCTGAAACTGTGAAAACCACTAAATAGCAACACCACAAGGCCTATAATGGGATGTCTCCCCCTGTAGCCAGGGTGTAAATTGGCAGCTAATACTGCAGGACCTGTAGAAGAATGCACTCTGCCTACACAGAGGGTACTACAGCCTGATTGGATCTGGTCGGGGTGACTCGGAAGTCAGAGAGACCAGAGGCAGCTCCAAGTGAGCTCTTAAAGGGACAGAGCAGACCATTGCATTCAAATATAAGTTATTAAATTTCTCTCTCATGCTGCCTTCCATAGTCTTAAAAATAGCTTTCATTGTGCAAAATATCTGTCATAATCATTCTAACACAAATATGCTACTATTTATACAATGTATATGTCTGAAACTTCTGTTTTCACAAACCCAAAGAATTCTTGTGAGTTCCAGGGAGCCAAATTGAAGGATCCATCTTAAACAGTTTAGATAAACCCCTCTAAATTCCATGATCCTAAAAATGTTTTTCCTTAACTTAACTTTGTCCTTTGTTCTGTCAATACCTTAAACAGGGGTAAGAGACACCAGACATTTCCATACCACAAACACTGAACAGGAACAAACAGACCAGCTCGCCAGGATGTGACCAGCACCAAGCTTTCTCAGCCCCCCGCCCCAAGACAATGCTCACAAATAAACAGGAAACAGTCTTGAGAACATGCCGTCCCAAATTCTTTAACCTGTTGTGCCTTAACTCACACCTTTTTATTGTAAAAAGAGATGGGAATGTAATGGTCTTCTATGTCCCCTTAAGAGACAAGCCATGCCTGCTCCCTTCCCTGTCCACCAAGGCAAGCTGATCTTCAACTTCCAGCCTGAGTTCCTTCTCTTTTCCATCTCTCCCTCAAAGTGGCAGCTTCTGCCTAGCTCCATTCTCCCCAGTTCTCCACTTCCCTCCTCTGTCTGTCACTCTCTGTCTCTCTGTCTCTCTCTCTCTCTCTCTCTCTCTCTCTCTCTCTCTCTCTCTCTCTGTTTCTCTTTGCTCTTTTCCTTTATCTCCTTACCCCTCATCCCTTCCATTACCTACTAAATAAATATCCAACCTCACCATGCATGGTGTGCCTATCCATGTCTCTGTCTCTTGCCTGGCGCATGGCTCCTACCCAGGACCAGCAACCTTCAGGGACCTGTGGCATGGTTTTGTGGTGTGCCCATCTGTCTGTCTCTCCTTATGGGATTCACTGCCCCTCATGGCCCACTGCAGCCACTTGGGGAACTGTGCCTGGGTCTGGCTGCTCTCAGGACCTGCTGCTGTCCACACTAGAGGATCTTCTGCTTAGTCTCATGGCCCACTGTTCACTGCAGCCCCTTGGGAATCTGCAGCATTTTACTTAATCCATTACAATGGCTGTGCAGGGTAAAAGCAAAAGCATTCATTAGAAACTTTAGTTAATCCAAATCTATACTGAAGTGAGTTTCTATTTCAAATAATAAGGCAGATATTCGAGGTTACCCAACAAAATCTCTGGTCAATTATTAAAGTTCTATGGCTTTATCAAGAAGTACACTGATAACTGTTCCACTTTAAAGAGCTATAACAAATACTTGGTCAAAAAAGCAAAGTTCTTCATCAACTGTGAACATAGTACTTGCTCTCTTCATGTCAGTCATAACCCTTGCATACCAGCAAGCTTATTGGAGTCAAGATGGTTATTAACAAAGAGGACCTATGAGGCAGATCTTGACATTATTTCACCGGCCTAATTGTGCTGTCCAGTCAATTAAATGTCTTAAATACAATGGAGTTCATTATAATCCCAAGAACATGCTTTAAATGACATGTGGTTTGCATAAAATTCAAACTAATGATTTCATTGTCTGTAATAAGAGTAAAGTCTACAGTCAAAGGAAACAATGAAGCAGCTTTATCTTATTTTTATCAGTTCTTTCAGAAAAGTTAAAGGGACTCTGACATGTAAAGAATGTTGAGACCTGTCTGGCTTCTTTTTTTTTCAGCTGTCCCAGCAGAAATTTCAGCACATAAAATCAACCATCATTTATTATAACTTCACCCCCTTTTATTCAGATTGTTCTGACTGTCCTACTGTAGTCCAAACACGCCATCACTTTTTTCTCATGGATTGATGAACTAAGTATAGAAACAATTGCAAAATTAAATAGAATGTGACACTTGCTATCTGTGAAATCATCTCTGCCCTGAAATGTCTAAGTCAGTATTGTGGCTCTCAGAAGGAAACAAATGAACTGGAAAAAGCTATCCACAAGACCACAGTCAAGCACTTTTGTTTCCTATTATTTACACATTAAAGCCAAAGTTTCATATTTTTACAAGAAGACAGGGAAAAGAGATTCTAATTACAGTTAATACATTTAAAGAGGATGTGGAGGATACCAGTTTACCAGTAAGGTAGAGCAACCTCTGATTTAGAAGGGGATAGGTAATATTCTGAGATGGGCTAGGAGTCATAGCTCCATGAAAAAATTTCTGTCTATCACATAGTGTTTGATATTCTGCATCATACAGAGACAGAGAAAGAGACAAGGAGAGAGAGACAGAGAGAGAGAGAGACACAGAGTCAGGTGACTGAGACAGACAGACAAATAAAGAGACAGGAAAGAGGGAAAGGAAAAAAGAAGAGAATCAGGATTCATCACATTACTTCACATTTTACTTCTGATGTAAAAACTTACTTCAGTAACGCTCCACAACCACAGGACTATTAAATAATGGCAAGAACAATGACACTGACATTCATGATAACCTATGAAGAAGGACAAATATGTCAATCTACATCAAGAACACCTGTAGTATAATTTACAGCTTTTTATAAAGTCACATTCAAAGATTACTAATCCAGAATTGATCAGTGAGCTGGGCATGGTGGTGCACACCTGTTGTGCCACCACTTGCAAGGCTGAGGTAGGAGCACTGTTGAAATCTAAAGACCAGTTCCAACTAGAGACAAAAGAATCATTGGATCCTACAGGATTAAGAAAAAGGATGTGGTCCTGTGACAAATACAAAGGCTTACTGTCTACAAAAACCTGATTCACATCTATGAACTATGCACGAATAACATAGAATGCTTGCTTATTAAATTAACTACAAATCCCTGGACTCAAGAGGCAGGTGCAGGTGAATCTCTCTAAGATTGAGATCAACCTAGTCTACAGTGTGAGTTTCAGGACAGCCAGAGCAACACAGAGAAACCCAGTCTCAAAAAACAAAGAAACAAAAATTGACCACAAATCAGTGTTAGTGATTAATGGATTATATGGAAAAAAGCAAAACAAACATCACATTTCAATTCTCTGTCCATGGATGTTGCTCTTTCCTCTGGGAACAGGCCCTTGACTGTTAGTGGAGCAAGGAGAGACAGCAGATTCAAACTGTCACAATGGCCCCTAATAAGAGCTTGAAATTAGAGTAAAGGCCTTAATTAATTAAGAAAGTTTCTTATTCAAGAAATAACCTAGACCGAATGAATTAAAGTATGGCTTAGGGACAGGAAGAGGTCAAATGGAATGCATATAAATAAAAATAAAATGTTAGAAAGTGTTTATTTTCCCAAGCAAACAACCAAAAGATAATTTCATGAATGTTTCAGAATCTGTCTTCCCTTTTTGAAAGAAACCAGGTGTCCTAATTAGCATAATTGCAAACATGATACAGTCTAGAGTCGGATGAGAAGGGGGTCTCCATGGAGAGATTGCTCAGATCAGGTTAGCCAGAGGACATGTCTGTGGGGGATTGTTCTGATGGTTGATTGATAGCAATGATGGACGGTGACATGGAAGTACAAAACAAATAAGCTTCCTATAATTGCTTTAAATCAGAGTGCTTTATCACTACAATAAAAATTAAAGTAGACTACTGAATATAAGAACCTAATAACCTCCGCTCTAGGACAGTACTCTACATCCAAGATTCTCATACAGTGACTTGTCTTCTCAGAAAAGTTAGCCTCTACCCTGCCTTTGTTACAGGAGTTCTACCACTAACGTAGTCTTCCCTGACTCTTTCACTCAAAGTGCTATTGGGAATTCTTTTTTTTTAAGTTTATTAAATTATGAAAGTTTTCATTTCCGCCCCTCCTCCCAACACCCTCCCTCTCCCCTCTCCCCCTCCTCCTCCCTCTTCATCCCTAAGAGCAGTCAGGGCTTCCAGCCCTGTGGGAAGTTCAAGTTCCTCCCCACTCCTTCTAGGTCCCTGAAGGTGAGTATCCGAACAGACTGGATCCCAAATATCCAGCATATGCAGAGGAAACAAGTCCCAGTGTCATTGTCAGTGGCTTTTCAGAAAGGCTCCGGACCAGCCACGTTCAGAGATCCGGCCACATTCAGAAAATCTGGTTGGATCACATGCTCGTTCAGTCCCAGTCCAACTGGCCTTGGTGAACTCTCATTAGATCAGTCCCCTTGTATCAGTGGGTGATCGCACCCCTCGCGGTCCTGAGTTTTTTTCATGTTCTTCCTTTTTCTGTCCCTCATTTGGACCATGGGGGGCTCAGTCCGGTGCTCCAATGTGGGTCTCCATCTGTATCGTCATCCATCGTCAGATGAAGGATCTATGGTGATAAGCAAAATCTTCATCAGTATGGATATAGGCCAAGACTGGTTCAGGCACCTTCTCCTCTGTCAAGAGAACAGTCTGGGGATCTCTCCTTGGACCTGGAATCCCATTTATAATCAAGTCTCCTGTAAACCCTAAAATGACTCCCTTAGTTGAGATATATTCTTCCCTGATCTCATATCCATCCTTCCTCCCTCCCCCATCCCAGTCCACCTAGCTTTCCCCATTCCTTCCCTACTCCCTTCTCTCTAACCCTCTCCCCTTCCAACAACCCTCCCACCCCCCCCATGCACCCGAGGTTACCTGGGACTCTTGTCTATTTCCAGTCTCCAGGCAGATAGCTACATGATTTTCAACAGGTTCACCTTCTTATTTAGCTTCTCTAGGATCATGAATAATAGGCTCAAAGACCTTTAATTATGGTTAGAATCCACATATGAGTGAATACATACCATATTCCTCTTTTTGGGTCTGGCTTAGATCACTCAGTAAAAAAAGGCCAGGTCCAGATGGTTTCAATGCAGAATTCTACCAGAACTTCCAGGAAGAGCTAATACCTATACTCCTTAATGTATTTCACAATATGGAAACAGAAGAATCATTGCCAAACTCTTTTTATGAAGCTACAGTTACCCTGATACCAAAACCACACAAAGACACAACCAAGAAAGAGAATTACAGGCCAATCTCACTCATGAACATTGATGCCAAAATACTCAATAAAATACTGGCAAACCGAATCCAAGAATACATTAGAAAAATTGTCCATTATGATCAAGTGGGCTTCATCCCAGAGATGCAGGGCTGGTTCAACATATGCAAATCTATCAATGTAATCCATCATATAAATAAATTGAAAGAAAAAAACCATATGATCATTTCATTGGATGCTGAAAAAGCATTTGACAAAATTCAACACCCCTTTATGATAAAGGTGTTAGAGAGATTGGGTATACGAGAATCATACCTAAATATAATAAAAGCAATATATAGTAAGCCGACAGCTAACATCAAATTGAACAGAGAGAAACTCAAAGCCTTTCCACTAAAATCAGAAACACGACAAGGCTGTCCACTCTCTCCATACCTCTTCAATATAGTGCTTGAAGTCCTAGCAATAGCAATAAGACAACATAAGGGGATCAAGGGGATTCGAATTGGAAAGGATGAAGTTAAATTTCGTTATTTGCAGACGATATGGTAGTGTACATAAGCGACCCCAAAAACTTTACCAAAGAACTCCTACAGCTGATAAACACCTTTAGTAATGTGGTAGGATACAAGATCAACTCCAAAAAATCGGTTGCCCTCCTATACACAAAGGATAAAGAAGCAGAGAGGGAAATCAGAGAAACATCACCTTTCATGATAGCCACAAATAGCATAAAATATCTTGGGGTTACTCTAACCAAGGAAGTGAAAGACTTATTTGACAAGAACATTAAGTTCTTGAAGAAAGAAATTGAGGAGGATACCAGAAAATGGAAAGTTCTTCCCTGTTCTTGGATTGGGAGAATCATCATAGTAAAAATGGCAATTCTACCAAAAGCAATCTATAGATTCAATGCAATTCCCATCAAAATTCCATCAAACTTCTTTACAGACCTTGACAGAACAATAATCAAGTTTATATGGAAAAACAAAAACCCAGGATAGCCAAAACAATCTTATACAATAAAGGAACCTCTGGAGGCATTACCATCCCTGACTTCAAACTCTATTACAGAGCAACAGTATTGAAAACAGCTTGGTATTGGCATAACAACAGAGAAGTCGACCTATGGAATCGAATAGAAGACCCAGGTATTAACCCACAAACATATGAACACCTGATATTTGACAAGGAAGCTAAAGGCATACAATGGAAGAAGGAAAGCATCTTTAACAAATGGTGCTGGCATAACTGGATGTCAACCTGTAGAAGAATGAAAATAGATCCATATCTATCACCATGCACAAAACTCAAGTCCAAATGGATTAAAGACCTCAACATTAATCTGACCACTTTGAACCTGATAGAAGAGAAAGTGGGAAGTAGTCTACAAGATATAGGCACAGGAGACCAGTTCCTAAGCAGAACCCCAGGAGCTCGAACAATATTGGGAATTCTTAAAGTACTGAGAGTCAGGGTTTATTTTTTTGTTTGTTTAAATATAAATGGTCACATATGGTAGACTTGTCTGAGGCTTCTTTTTCGAAGAGCTTGTAGGAAAGACCTACCTTCATTTATTATTACTACTACAGGTCATCAATGACATATCTGTGATACATCAGTGATATCTGTGAGGCACTAGGTTGACTTGGTTAAATATGAAACTCAATATCAAAAGCATTTCTCATTAAAACTTTGCCAAGATATCCTTTTTTTTCTTATTTCATGTACTTAAAGTTTGTATACAGACGGGTCTTCATATAATCTGTTGGAACTATCTGATAGTGGATGTAAACATTTTCAAGCCAGTAAAACAGTCTACAAGAGTGAAGTCGTCTGCATATGAATTGTGTCCATCACTGAAATAGAAAAATAAGGTAACTGCTTGTCAGACAAGTTGGTGAAGAGAGATACAAAAGGATGAAATACCAAACTATCTCTGACAATTCAGAAATTCCTAAACTGTTAGAAACCACTCCATTTTATAGTTTCTTACTTGTCCCTTTCTCTATCAGCAGAATATCTTTATGTAGCACAAACTTACTTCAAATGTGTGGTCTACGTTTCCTTACATTGCAGATAGCAAGATAATAGATATTTACCTAGCATTATTGACCCTCTCTTCACTAAGCAGTTCTAAACAATACTTTAGTTAGCAATCACAGCAATCTTATGTGGAAGACACTATAACTCTCAATTTGGATGTGAGATGACTATCCAGAGTCATCTAGTTAAGAAGCCACAGAATCAAAACCCTAATCCAAATTCCTATAGAGCCTCATAATCTAAGAAAATACACTGTGTAATGGCCCACCTCACACTAGAAATACTCTGGTTCAGTAGAAATGCAAGTACTTAGCTATAGTCTAAAAAATAAAAAGGAATAGATATTTTAAAAGGATTATTGTATATAAGACATATTACACAGAAAATAAATTCAATATAAAGTTTATCTGATAGTCAGATAAACTAGATGATGGGCTAAATTTTTGATAGATTGCTGATAGATAATAGATAGATAGATAGATAGATAGATGATAGATAGATAGATAGATAGATAGATAGATAGATAGATAGATAGAGTCCACACTGTATAAGTTACTTCTTGTTTCTTTCATAAAATATCATGACCAAAAAGCAATTTTGGAGCATGTACTTTTGGCTCATAATGTCAGAGAGATGTACATAATAGCAGGGACCATATGGTGACAAGAACAGGAAGCTGAGCAATCATATCTTAACCACTTCTAAGAAAAAAAGAGATGGAACTGGATGTGGAAAGATATATAAATTTTGAAAGCTCATCCCCAGTGAAATCTATCTTCCAATAAAGCATCCACATCTAAAATTTCTATAACTTCTCCAAATAATACCTTCAACTGTGATCCAATGTCCAAATGCAGAAAAGGATGGTGAGCATTTCCCATCCAAACTACCACACACATATGCATGCACAGGATAAGAATTATTATGAGATTATATGACAAAATTATGGGTGCTGAGATATACCATAATATGACACATGCAAACTGAAGAATCAGGTCAACATTGATAATGTGGAAATGATCATGCAACTTGAAATCCAAAGCCAATGATCTTGGAATTAATCATAATTCAGTAACCCATTATTTTTAAAAACTGTGTAATATTGCATTATATGACTAATCCACAATCTGTTTGTTCATTTACTATTTGTATTTGTGTTGTTTTCAGTTTGAACTTTTATAAATAAATGTAGTTTGATCACTTATTTATAAACCTTTGTAAGGATATTATTTTGGTGAGTTTTTATTTTTTTTTTAAAGTAATTTTATTAAATTATAAAAGTTTCCATTTCCGCTCCTCTTCCCAACACCCTCCCACTCTCCACACTCCCTCTCCTCCTCCCTCTTCGTCCCTTAGGGCAGTCAGGGTATCCTGCCCTGTGGGAAGTTCAAGTTCCTCCCCCCTCCCTCCAGGTCCAGGAAGGTGAGGATCCAAAAAGACTGGATCCCCAAAATCCAGTATATGCAGAGGAAACAAGTCCCAGTGTCATAGTCAATGGCTTTTCAGAAAGACTTCGGGCCAGCCACATTCAGAGAATCCGGCCAAATTCCGAGAATCTGGTTGGATCACGTGCTCATTCAGTCGCAGTCCAACTGCCCTTGGTAAACTCTCATTAGATCCGTCCCCTTGTATCAGTGGGTGATAGCATCCCTCGCAGTCCTTACATCCTTTTTCATTTTCTTCGTCCTTCTGCTCCTCATTTGGACCTTGGGGGGCTCAGTCCGGTGCTCCAATGTGGGTCTCCCTCTATATCGCCATCCTTCGCCAGATGAAGGGTCTATGGTGATAAGCAAAATATTCATCAGTATGGTTATGGGCCAAGGCCGGTTCAGGCACCCTCTCCTCTGTCCAGAGAACAATCTGGGGATCTCTCCTTGGACCTGGGATCCCATATATAATCAAGTCTCCTGTAAACCCTAAAATGACTCCCTTAATTGAAATATATTCTTCCCTGATCCCATATTCATCCTTCCTCCATCCCCCCCATCCCGGTCCACCGAGCTTTCCCCATTCCTCCCCTACTCCCTTCTCTCTAACCCTCTCCCCTTCCATCAACCCTCCCACCCCCCCATGCTCCGAGGTTACCTGGGACTCTTGTCTATTTCCTACCTCCTGGCGGATAGCTAAATAATCTTTATCAGGTTCATCTTCTTATTTAGCTTCTCTAGGATCACGAATAATAGGCTTAAAGACCTTTAATTATGGTTAGAATCCACTTATGAGTGAATACATACCATGTTCCTCTTTTTGGGTCTGGCTTACCTCACTCAGTAAAGCGTTTTCTATTTCCATCCATTTACATGCAAAATTCATGATGTCATTGTTTTTTACCGCTGAGTAAAACTCTAATGTGTATATGTTCCACACCTTTTTTAACCATTCTTCTACTGAGGGGCACCTAGGCTGTTTCCAGGTTCTGGCTATTACAAATAGTGCTGCTATGAACATAGTAGAACAAATGCTTTTGTAGTATGTTAGGGAATCTCTAGGGAATATTCCCAAGAGTGGAATTGCTGGGTCCTGAGGGAGGTTGACTCCCAGTTTCCTGAGAAACTGCCACACTGATTTCCACAGTGGCTGCACAAGTTTGCATTCCCACCAACAATGGATTAGTGTTTCCCTCACCCCACATCCTCTCCAGCATAGGCTATCGTTGGTGTTTCTGACTTTAGCTATTCTGACAGATGTAAGATGGTATCTCAAAGTGGTTTTGATTTGCATTTCCCTGATCACTACAGAGGTTGAGCATGACCTTAAGTGTCTTCTGGCCATTCGAAGTTCATCTGTTGTGAATTCTCTGTTCTGTTCAGTACCCCATTTTTTAATTGGGTTAATTAGAGTTTTAGTGTCTAGTTTCTTGAGTTCTTTGTATATTTTGGAGATCAGACCTTTGTCTGATAAGGGGTTGGTGAAGATCTTCTCCCAGTCAAAAGGCAGCCTTTTTGTCTTACTGACAGTGTCCTTTGCTTTACAGAAGCTTCTCAGTTTCAGTAGATCCCATCTTTTCATTGTTTCTCTTATTGTCTGTGCTACTGGGGTCCTACTTAGGAAGAGGCCTCCTGTGCCTATATCTTGTAGACTACTTCCCACTTTCTCTTCTATCAGGTTCAAAGTGGATGGATTAATGTTGATGTCTTTAATCCATTTGGACTTGATTTTTGTGCATGGTGAAAGATATGGATCTACTTTCATTCTTCTACAGGTTGACATCCAGTTATGCCAGCACCATTTGTTAAAGATGCTTTCCTTCTTCCATTGTATACCTTTAGCTCCCTTGTCGATAATTAGGTGTTCATAGGTTTGTGGGTTAATATCTGGGTCTTCTATTCGATTCCATAGGTCGACTTCTCTGTTCTTATGCCAATACCAAGCTGTTTTCAATACTGTTGCTCTGTAATAGAGTTTGAAGTCAGGGATGGTAAGGCCTCCAGAAGTTCTTTTATTGTATAAGATTGTTTTGGCTATCCTGGGTTTTTTGTTTTTCCATATAAACTTGATTATTGTTCTCTCAAGGTCTGTGAAGAAGTTTGATGGGATTTTGATGGGGATTTCATTGAATCTATAGATTGCTTTTGGTAGAATTGCCATTTTTACTATGTTGATTCTCCCAATCCAAGAGCAGGGGAGGTCTTTCCATTTTCTGGTATTCTCCTCAATTTCTTTCTTCAAAGACTTAATGTTCTTGTCAAATAAGTCTTTCACTTCCTTGGTTAGAGTAACCCCAAGATACTTTATGCTATTTGTGGCTATCATGAAAGGTGATGTTTCTCTGATTTCCCTCTCTGCTTCTTTATCCTTTGTGTATAGGAGGGCCACCGATTTTTTGGAGTTGATCTTGTATCCTGCCACGTTACTAAAGGTGTTTATCAGCTGTAGGAGTTCTTTGGTAGAGTTTTTGGGGTCACTTATGTATACTATCATATCGTCAGCAAATAATGAAAGTTTAACTTCATCCTTTCCAATACGAATCCCCTTGATCTCCTTATGTTGTCTTATTGCTATTGCTAGAACTTCAAGCACTATATTGAAGAGGTATGTAGAGAGTGGACAGCCTTGTCACATTCCTGATTTTAGTGGAAAGGCTTTGACTTTCTCTCCATTCAGTTTGATGTTAGCTGTCTGCTTGCTGTATATCGCTTTTATTATATTTAGGTATGTTCCTTGTATTCCCAGTCTCTCCAACACCTTTATCATAAATGGGTGTTGAATTTTGTCAAATGCTTTTTCAGCATCTAGTGAGATGATCATATGGTTTTTTCTTTCAGTTTATTTATATGATGGATTACATTGATAGATTTGCGTATGTTGAACCAGCCCTGCATCTCTGGAATGAAGCCGACTTGATCATAATGGATAATTTTTCTAATGTGTTCTTGGATTTGGTTTGCCAGTATTTTATTGAGAATTTTCGCGTCAATGTTCATGAGTGAGATTGGCCTGTAATTCTCTTTCTTGGTTGTGTCTTTGTGTGGTTTTGGTATTAGGGTAACTGTAGCTTCATAAAAGGAGTTAGGCAATGACTCTTCTGTTTCTATATTGTGGAATACGTTAAGGAGTATAGGTATTAGCTCTTCCTGGAAGTTCTGGTAGAATTCTGCATTGAAACCATCTGGTACTGGGCTTCTTTTGGTAGGCAGATTTTTGATAACAGCTTCTAATTCTTCGCGACTAACAGGTCTATTTAGATTGTTCACCTGTTCTTGGTTAAACTTTGGTATATGGTACTTATCTAAAAAAATGTCCATTTCTTTTACATTTTCCAACTTTGTGGCATATAAACTTTCATAGTAAGATCTAATGATTCTGTGAATTTCCTCTGTGTCTGTGGTTATGTCCCCCTTTTCATTTCTGATTTTATTAATTTCCATGTTCTCTCTCTGCCTTTTGATTAATTTGGATAGGGGTTTGTCAATTTTGTTGATTTTCTCCAAGAACCAGCTTTTTGATTCATTGATTCTTTGGATTGTTTTCTGTGTTTCTATTTTGTTGATTTCAGACCTCAGTTTGATTTTTTCCAGTCTTCTAGACCTCCTGTGTGAATCAGCTTCTTTTTTTTCTAGAGCTTTCAAGTGTGCTGTTAAGTCTCCAATGTGTGCTTTCTCTGCTTTCTTTAATTGGGCACTTAGTGCTATGAACTTTCCTCTTAGCCCTGCTTTCATAGTGTCCCATAGGTTTGAGTATGTTGTGTCTTTGTTTTCATTAAATTCAAGGAAGAGTTTAATTTCTTTCTTTATTTCTTCCTTGACCCAGGGGTGATTTAGTAGTTGACTGTTCAACTTCCATGAGTTTGTTGGCTTCCTGGGGGAAGCATTGTTGTTGAATTCTAATTTTAGTCCATGGTGATCTGACAAGACACAGGTGGTTACTAATATTTTTTTGTATCTGTGGAAGTTTGCTTTGTTACCGAGTATGTGGTCAATTTTCTAGAAGGTTCCATGAGCTGCAGAGAAAAAGGTATATTCTTTCCTATTTGGGTGGAGTGCTCTATAGATGTCTGTTAAGTCCATTTGATTCAATACCTTCAATAAATCTCTTAATTCTCTGTTTGGTTTCTGTCTGATTGACCTGTCCATTGGTGAGAGAGGAGTGTTGAAGTCTCCTACTATTAGTGTGTGTGGTTTGATGACTGCCTTGAGTTCTAGAATAGTTTCTTTTACATATGTGGGTGCCTTTATATTAGGAGCATAGATATTCCAGATTGAGACGTCCTCCTGATGAATTGTTCCAGTTATGAGTGCGAAATGTCCATCTCCATTTCTTCTGATTGATTTTAGTTTGAAGTTGATTTTGTTAGATATTAGAATGGCCACAACCACTTGTTTCTTGGGTCCATTTGCTTGGAAAACCTTTTCCCAACCCTTTACTCTGAGTAGGTGTCTGTCTTTGTGGTTGAGGTGTGTTTCTTTCAACAGCAGAATGTTGGATCCTGTTTTCGTATCCAATCTCTAAGTCTGTGCCTCTTTATAGGTGAATTGAGTCCATTGATATTAAGTGATATTAATGACCAGTGGTTGTTGACTTCGGTCATTTTTTTTTTTTAGGTAGTAGAGTGTATGTGTTTTCCTTCTTTGATTTGTGCTTGTGAATGGTCGCTAGATGTTTGAGTTATTTCAGGCAGTGTTGGGAATGTTGGATTCTTTCGGTAGTGATTTTCCTTCTAATATTCTCTATAAGGCTGGATTAGTAGCTACGTAATGTCTAAATTTGTTTTTATCCTGGAATATTTTGTTTTCTCCGTTGATAGTGAATGATAGCTTGGCTGGGTATAGTAGTCTGGGTTTGTATCCATGGTCTCTTAGTTTCTGCAGTACCTCTATCCAGGATCTTCTGACTTTCATGGTTTCCATAGAGAAGTCCGGTGTAAGTCTGGTAGGTTTACCTTTATAAGTTACTTGACCTTTTTCCTTTGCAGCTCTTAATATTCTTTCTTTAATCTGTATGTTTTGTGTTTTGATTATTATATGGAGAGGGGATGTTTTTTTCTGATCCAGTCTATTCGGTGTTCTGTATGCTTCTTGCACCTTCATAGGAATATCGTTCTTTACATTGGGAAAGTTTTCTTCTATAATTTTGTTGAATATTTTCTGGGCCTTTGATCTGCAGTTCTTCTCCTTCTTCGATCCCTATTATTCTTAGATTTGGTTTTTTTATTGTGTCCCAGATTTCCTGAATGTTTTGTGAAGAGAATTTGTTGGATTTGCCGTTTTCTTTGACCAGAGCATTTATTTTCTCTATGGTATCTTCAGAATCTGAGATTCATTCTTCTATCTCTTGTATTCTATTGGTTATGCTTGATTCTGTAGTCTCCGTTCATTTATCTAGGTTTTCCATATCCAGCCAGTTCTCGATTTGTGTTTTCTTCATTGCCTCCATTTCAGTTTTCAATTCTTTAACTGTTTCCTTTACTTGTTTGATTGTTTTTTCTTGGTTTCTCAGGGTCTTATTCACGGATTTACTTATTTCTTCAAACTTTTTGTTATATTTCTCTACTCATTTCTTCAAACTTTTTGTCATATTTCTCATCTAATTCTTTAAGGGAGTTATTCAAATCCTGTTTAAGGGACTATTGCTTTCATAATGGCACTTTTTTCCACTTCTTCTGGGTTAAGGTGTTCAAGTCCTTCTATTGTAGGGTCCTTGTGATCTGGTGTTTTCATGTTGTTTTTCAGATTGTTGGATGAGGTCTTGCCTTGGCGTCTGCTCATCTCTTACTTCAAATGTTCTCTATTGGAACTTCTGTTACCGGGTCAGGTTCCCTTCTTGGGCAGGGACTTCACTGACAGAATGCCCACCTTTCTTCAGGCAGGCTATTGAAGCACAGGCACTCCCTCTTTCTGGGATGCGCTTACAATGCAGGCTCAGCTTGCAAGGCAGCTGAGCTGGGGAAATTTTATGGCCTCAGGGGGAAGGGAGAAATATAGGAATTTGTACCTGGATGGGAGCTGGGATGGCAGGCAGGAGGGGGGAGCCAGTACTGCAGGGTGACCTGGGCGTCTATGGGGTCGGGGAACGCCCAAGCTCCTCTTCACCGGGACCCTGCCACGGGCCCAAAGCAAACTCACCCCTCCTATGGCCCTCTGCTAGAAGTCAGGGCCCCTGCTGGTCAGGAATGTGGCTGAGCTGGCACCTGGTCAACCTGTCCTCAGGGAGGCCTTTAAGACCCAGGAAGTGCCTCCAGCCGGGATGCGCCTACAGCCCAGGCCCAGCTCGCAAGGCAGCTGAGCTGGGGAAATTTTATGGCCCCAGGGGGAAGGGAGAAATATAGGAATTTGTACCTGGATGGGAGCTGGGATGGCAGGTGGGAGGGGGTAGCCAGCACTGCAGGGCGACCTGGGCGTCTATCTTTGGTGAGTTTTTAAATAACTGTGATAGAATGCCACCCTCTCCATAAACATACCAAAATAGAAAACCTGGAGGAAATATTTTTAATTTGTTTTTTATTAGTGCATATGTGTTTGGTATCTGCAGAGATAAAAAGCAGGCATTGAATCACCTGGAGCTGGAGTTTTAGGTGGCTATGAGTCACCCTATATGGACTCAGAATAAAACTCAGGTCATCAGGAAGACTAGTGTGTGATTTTAACCTCAACACTAGCTCTCTATTCTCTAGAGATAATTTGTTTTGACTCATAATTTCAAAGGTTTATTTTTTTATCATGGCAGGAAGCTATATGAGTGAACTGAGCTTCTCCAGTCTTGATACCCAGCAAACAAAGAGAATATGCCAAAATTCCCCAAATTCCTTGTCTTCTTTAGGGTTTCTATTGCTGTGAATAGACACCATGTCTACAGCAACACTTATAAAGGAAAACTTTTAATTATGATGATTTGCAGTTCAATGGTCCAGTCCACTATCATGTTGGCACTTGGCAGTATGCAGGCAGACATGCTGCTGAAGAAGTAACTGAGAGTCCTACATTATGCAAGCATCAGCAAGTGGTCTCGGTGTCACAATCAGGGATGCTTGAGTAAAAAAAAAAAACCTCAAAAATCCTCCTCCACAGTGACACACTTCCTCCAAGGCCATACTTTCTAATAGTGCCACTCACTTTGGTGGCCATTTCCTTTCAAACCACCACATTCCTCTTTCTTCCATTTTATCTTGTGTTTTCCCACAGCCTATTGTGCCACACTATCAACATCCAGGTCCTGTTTTCATCCTTAATTCATTCTCCATGGACACATCCTCACAGTCATACCAAGAGGCATGCCTGTCTAGTCTAGATCTCTCTTCCCAATCATTTTTACAATCATGGTTAACCTCTGCAGATACTGTCTTCCTTAACTCAGAAAGTACTCAAAAATAAACTGGCAGAAGAATATCACAGCAATAATTCAACCATACGACAAGCTGCCAGGTCTTCCTAGTGACCATAACATCTTAGTTGCCAGTCAGTGATATGGGAGATTTTCAGTTTCTGTGCTTCCTCCCCAAAGCTGTCTAAATAGAGAAGCCATTGTGCATTATGTGTGAGTTCAATTTCTCTTTTAGACAGATTCAATCTCCTGTAGCCCAGGGTGGCCTTGAGCCCTGGGATTAAAGATGTGTACCAATTGCCTGGCCTCTAGTGGTTTAGCTCTGCACTCTGATCTTCAGGCAAACTTTATTTATTAAAACACAAATAAAATACAACTATACAGGTGATTCTTTCCCTGGCCTTTATCACACCTGTGTATTTGCAGCTGTCAGTTATCAGTCAGATACTTCAGTGATGGGGAAGTCAAGGCAGACTCACATTTTTCACTCTGAAGCACACCAGCATTCTAAACTTTGCTGTCTTCACTGCCACAAATTCACCTACACCTGAAGCCCCTTTCTTGTCTTGTCAACTAGAAATCGGCAAGACAGCCAGCTGGGACCATCATAGCATTCACCTGCTCTGCTTCTTATCTCTCAGTGGTCACTGCCCGTAAAAACTATGACTTTGTTTCTGGATGTCCCCTTTTCCTATTGTTTTAGGAATGAGAATGAAATTTCTCCTTTGCAGAAGAAAGAGACCTTCAGCTGCCTTTTGAATATCTTTAACAGTTTAGGACAAATGGATTTACTCCTATTCTGGAAGGTAAGAAAAAGAGCTGGTAATTTTCCTAAGTATGAACCAAACTTAGACAATTTGCATTCATTTAAGCATACTATTATGTGTACAGTGAACAACTCCTGTTTGTTTGAGTGAGTTTCTCAAATAATCTTCTATGCCCCTTTCCACCTTTTAACCCTTCATGTGAGAAGGCCTAAGGGAAAAAGTTCACTGAGTGAACTGTAATTCAGGTATATCATAGGTAAATTGAGTCCTTCCTATTCCTACAGTTGTCCCTTTAAGATACAACCCCCCCATTCCTTTTCTGTCATTTTTCTCTATGTCTTCTGGCACTGAGAGGCTACAATCTCAGGGAATTAAATTTCACTTTGCTGATTGTCTGTGTCCCTTTATCTCTCCTTTATAACCTTGGTACTTCTAATGGAATTACAGGGCTGAAATTACCTAAAAGTGCACATTTTTCAAGACATTATTACTGCAAATTTAGATACGAATGTTATAAAAAGCTAAGCTGTGACACTGAAGAGTATCCAGACTTAGCAGACTGAGCAGAACCTGGCCTCTTCATCTTCTCATTGATGGCTTGTAGAACTCATTAAATGTAATGATTAATATTGATCATTAGGCTGACCAGATCTCAAATCATCTGGGAGACAAGCCTCTATAGGGTTACACAGATTAGGCAGCCTCTGGCCTATTTGTGAGGGACTTTCTTTATCAGGTTAACTGAAGTGAGAAAACCTAACTGGGAAATACCATTAACTGGGCTTGGGTTCTGGACTCCATGAGCTGCTTCAAGTTCTGACAGCCCCAACTCCTCTACTATGGTATATTCTAACCACAAACTGTGATCCAGCACAAATCTTTTATCTGTTAAATTACCTTTGCCAGACTGTTGTATCACAGCAACAGGGAAGGGAACTAATACTGTGTCCCAAACCAAGGCTTCCAAGAAAACAGAGAAGACAAGTTGAAAATTAAATAGTAAATTGTGATGATGTGATGGAATGCCTTGTTTCCCAAATAATACTGGATGGCCATGCAGCAGAAGTATTATGCACTGTAGTGAAGAACCTCAGAGATTCATTATTACAATATCCCCAGTTCCTGGTACAATGCCCACAATATAATAGGTATGAAGAATGTATTGATTTCACATATCTCCCTCCTTCCAGTAAAATGAAGGGGGCTGGCTAACAAAATTAGGTTTGCCAATTAGAAATTTCTATTGAATTTAAAGTTAACTTAATTATAAAAGCAAACCAAGGGAATTTCCTCCCTCAACAAAAATGAGTCAAATTTCAGCCTCTCATTTCACCCTGACATTTCTTCTTGCTAACCTCACATCCCAGCCATTCCTTAGAAACACAAATTTTATTTTTTGGGTTATTATTCACTCAGATCACCATCTAATATTATTAAAGGCTGCTTTTTCTCTCTGCAACTTCTGACAGGGGATGCATAACAGATAGAGTGCATTAATAAACTAATGCTATCCAAGTCATTCCTCCTTCAGTAGAACTGTTAAACTGCATGCTATCTAAACACATCTGTATTTAAAATTTCAAAGACAAATTATTCCCAAGCATCTAAATGTTCGTAAATTAAAAACCACTGTTTACTAGCACTGCCCTTAGGGCAGCAGACTACATACCATCGTGGAAGAGTTTGTTTTGGTGGAAAGGAGCCAGGCAAGGATCTACCCAAAAACTTTCACTTACTGTGTCTTTGAAGAAATATAACCTACTGAAGATGACTTGGGATATTAGACATCTTTACCGGGCTCCATTGTATTGAGATCCATTGAAACTAAATGAATTTCTAATAATGATAGCTGTTTGAAAATAATGCCTTGTCTCCTCATAACTTAATTTATTCTAGTCTACCTACTGGACCTACATTTTCTGGATCTTTAAAAGCTTCCTTTCTTGGAAGTAGGTCCATCTGATCTATTGATTATAATAATTAAATTTTAAAATGTCTGTCTCTATCTCAGATCAAAATTTCAATATGTAACATTAATTAGTAAGGGGATGCCTAAAGAACAGAGCAGAACTATTCTTTTAGTATGTTATGAACCAGAGAGAAGTGTGGGGAAGAAAAGGAAATCAACAATTTGCTGTGCAATTCAATAGTATTGAGAGTTGGCAGAGGGGGAGCTGCTGGGCAAAGCAACATCAAAACGCAGTTTTGAGCTTCATTAAGCACTTTTGTCCCTCTCTGTGTTGGCCCAACATAGGACTTCAGAGGATGGGATTTCTCATTTTAAATGCTTTGCTTTTGTTGAGTTTGGAAGCGCTAATAGTACAAATACAACTCCAGTTGACCCTTTTATTAAAGGAACTGATGACACATCCATTAACAACTGCTGAATCTAAAGATCTGTATGTATCAAGTAAAATGTGTTAAAGTAATTTCATTTGTCTATTGTTAATAGTAATTACTGGTGGTATGCCAGAAACAAAAATTAAAAGCTTATGAATTTAGTATTTTTAATAGATTTAACTTATTTAGATGAGTTAAAAATGTATCTTCAAGGTGAAAATCATCTTATTATAGTGTTTCAGAGTATAACAATATTATAAATTAAACTAAAATTATCTCACTTCACAATAATAGGTTATTCATGACACAGATTTTGGCAGCATCAACATTTGTGAGCAATGGTTTTCAATAATGAAAAGTAAGGGTAAAACTAATACCAAAATATTCAATGCGCATTCTGAGAACTCACTGAAAATTCCAACTACTTCCATCAAACACTGACACATTTTAAATTTGCAATGTTCAATACCCCACTAGTTTTATTTTGACCTATTTTTTTCTTATTTTTATGACAGAAATAACAAGTGATTGGTGAAGTTATGTTCTCAGATATGTTTATTTTCTTTATTAGAGACTACTAACTTGGGTACTGCTTGAGGACTTTAAAACTGGTTACTTTTCTTTGGGGTTGTTTGCCCTTTACTGCACAGGCAGATTTTACTTCCTGTCATCATGAGTCTCCCTCTGACAAAGTAACCCTAACTGTTTTTGTGTGATTTACAACAACCAATCTGGCTGCTTCCATCTGAACAGAGGCTTTAGGTGTGGCAGTCGGATTATCCCTTCAAAGGACAATTATAAAAATCTCAAAAGTGTGTCCATAGTTTTAATTGTGTAAATGTTATATGTAGGAAAGAAAATTAGTCACTGACTGGCAACCTGAGAAGAGACATGAGAGAGTAATAAAGGCAAGAAATATTAGCGTGAAATGTCCTGGGAACATTCAAGAAGCTAGAACGGAGGCTATTTTTTAATTGTTCAGATCATGTTCCATTAGAATCTCTTCATGATCTTACAGGATGATATACATATTTGGAGAGAAAGAAGAAATTTAGACATTAAATTTTAGATTAAAACAATAGTGGACCTGTCTCTGTTTGTTACAAATAAGGTGTTGCAGGGTTTTATTGAGCCAGGTCCAAAGACCTACATCTGTGCAGCATTTTCTTTATCAAGAGGAAAATCATTAATGAGAAATAATATTTAATATCTCATATGAATTTAAGTATAAATCTATGAAATGTGATTCCTTGGACTATTAATGTACTATACTAATCATTTAAAACTTTGGTTATATTTTCTTGTTAGATTTAAGAACATTCAGATGTCTAAAATTAGCCATTTTCTTTACCCATCCTTTCTTTCTTCCTCTCATTCCTTCCCTCCTTCTTTTTTCTTCCTTTTTTTGTTTTTACATGAAGAATTTTTACAGTTGAGAGTCTAATTCTCAGGGACCACCTGGACTCTCTCTCTCTCTCTTTCACTTGATCACATTGCTCTGTTTCCTTCTTCTTTCTATCAATTATTCTATCTATAAGAAGTAATGATTTTGTCTAAGTAATGTGTTCTGTTACCTCAAAGAAACACCATGGTTATGGAAACATTTTTAAAAGAAAGCATTTAATTGGGACTTGCCTATAGTTACAGAGGTTTAGTCTATTATCATCACAATGGAGAACATGGTGGCATGCAGGCAGATATGGTGCTAGAAAGGCAGCAGAGGGTTCTACAACCAGATCCACAGGAAGCAAAAATAGAAGTACTCTGAACCCAGTGTGGAGTTTTGAAGCCCACCCCAGGGATGCATTTCATCCAAATAGGTCACACCTCCTAATCCTCTTCAAATAATGCCACTCCCTGATGACTAAGCATTCAGATATATGAATCTATGTCGGCCATTCTTTCTCAAACCACCACAATCTTGTATTGACACATTAGGGAATTTGTTCTCCATATTAATGCACAGTTTTGTAGACTGGACACTTGATAGAGTCCACCCAATGAGTAATGAGCTCTCCCCCCCAAAAGAGAACTTTACCAAGTCCAGTTTGTTGTGACCATATATATTCACTGGTTCAACTCCCAGTGGCCAGCCCCTTAAAGAAACTGAGTTCTTTGTCATCCTCCATCAGAAGCCATTAACTGTGAAGACCTACAAGACAAAGAATATAAAGTAACAACTATTCCTGTCTCCGGTAAACTGTTAGATAAAAAAATGTAAAAACTTAAGTAAGTTGTGAGGGTCTAAGAAATTTATGTCATAGGATATGAAAACTAGTGTTTTAAGGTATGTAAATGCAAGATGCAAACGTACAAAAAAGTAATAAAAGAAAATTTAAAATGTTTCCGATTCCCCCCTCTATTTTGAAGTGTCAGTTTTAATATTGATCAATCTGGTTCTGATAAACTGCTAAAGCACTGAATCTTATCATCTATAATCTCAAGATTTTAAATTTCCGTTGTTTATCTTCTAAATATTGACATAAAGGTGCTTATCATCGTGATAAAACCATTTCTCTCTAATCTATGCATCCAGGTCTCTGGATAGAGGAAAAACATTTGAGATTTTTAACCTAAAGTTTTTGCTATGACTTGAAGATGTGATACCTATTAGCTGAATTTTCTGCATTGTTTATTTCAGTACAGATTGCAAACAGAGACAATGCTAATATATCTAAAAATTTTATCTCCTCTATAAGCAAAATTTCATGCAAACTTCAGGGAATTGAGGGTGTCATAAGACTTGGATCCATATCTCCCAGGTCAAATGAACCCCAAATAAATACAGCCTAATTTTTCCCAGTTGAGTATTCCTGAGGATATTATCTATCTTTCCTCTGGTCTTAAAACTTCGCCCCTCCCCAAACTACTAGGACTATGGGCCTAAGTTTTAATTTTTGTCCATAGTCAATATCTGCTTCACCAGATTTCCACACAACTGGCAAACACCATCCAAGAATCAACTGTGGACTTTAAACTGCCTCAAATGGCTGTGATCCTGGAATTGTTAAAAAGTGATGTGTAGATGAACGCTATAAAATTGTCCAACTCTAGCTAAGAATTGAGTATAATAATGAGTCATTTATTTAGAGGTAGACTCACAGATCACAGTTCTCTGCATGATGAATAGAGAACAGAAACTGAATCTAGCAACTGAGAGACAAGGAGAGAGAGCGAGCATATTTTTACATCCAGTTATTGGGGTGTCATGTACAATGCTGGGAAGGATCCATGTAGTTCTATTTGTAAGATAAATTCTTTTGCTTTTGGGATAATGGCTATTAATTGCTCCTAAAAATTATCACAAGCTCTTTGTCAGGATTCATTGTCTTCTCATAATTTTTTTTTAATTTCCTCAGTAATAAAAGGCACTATAATCTCTGCTGGGTCCATCACTGCTAGTTAATGAAGTCTCAAATTTTCTTTTCTAATTAATTCAGAGACTGTTTCCATATAAGTTTTTAACTTTTTTTCACTTTGTTTATATGGTTAAAAATACATTCTAAGATAATATCTTCCCTGTACATTAAAATTCCTGTAGGGGAAGTTCTGGAAGTCAATATGACTAGAAGGCAATTAAGATATGAATCCACCCAATCTACATGTGCCTTCTGTAATTTCTCTTCAACAAAAGTTAATTCCTTCTCAACTTTAGCTGTTAATTTTCTGGGACTATTTAAGTCTTTGTCACCATTTAACATTTTGTTTAAATAAATTATTAGATCAGGTATTATACCAACAACGGGTAGTAGATTGAAAATATCTTCGAGCAATCATTGAAAGTCATTAAGAGTACAAAATCATTCTCTCCTAATTTGAGTTTTCTGAGTTCTAATTTTCTGTAAACTTATTTTGTAACCTCTGTAATTGATAGACTCTCCTCTTGGTATTTTTTCAGGAGCTATTCATAATCCCCATTTAGTCAAAATATCTTTATTTCTTCAAACATTCTTTTTAAAGTATCTGCATTTGAATCAGATAGCAAAATGTCATCCATTTAATGATAGATGATAAATTTAGGAAATTGTCCATATACTACTTCCAATGGCTGATTTACAAATATTGGCTCAGGGTAGGACTATTGAGCATTCCCTGTGGGAGGATGGTCCATTGATATCTCCTAGTAGGCTGAGAATTATTATAAGTAGGTACTGTGAAGGCAAACTTTCTTTATAATTTCCTTTCTTTCTTTCTTTCTTTCTTTCTTTCTTTCTTTCTTTACTTTTTTGGTTTTTCGAGACAGGGTTTCCCTGTAGCTTTGGAGCCTGTCCTGGAACTAGCTCTTGTAGACCAGACTGGTCTCGAACTCACAGAGATCTGCCTGCTTCTGCCTTCTGAGTGCTGGGATTAAAGGCATGAGCCACCATTGCCCAGCTCTATTATTTTCTTTTAAGGGTATAGTGAAAAACAATCTTTTAAATCAACAACCATAAGATTGTTTTATGGTTTAAATCAACATCCTTTAGGTAATAGGGAAAGCAAAGGGTTTCCAGATTGCAGAGGGCACATAGGTTGAATTACCTTGTTGATAGCTCTTAGATCTTTCATCATTCTCCATTTTCCAGAATTCTTTTTTAACAACAAATACAGGAGAATTCCTAGTGCTGGTTGATTCTTCAATATAGTGAGCATCTAGTCACTCCTATACCAGCTGTTCTAAAGCCTGCAGTTTCTCTTCTGTTAAATGTCGTTGCTTAACCCATATTGGTTCCTCAGTTAATCATTTTAAAGGTAGGACCATTGGTACCTCTGAAGGGTTGCTAGCTTTTTTCTATTTTCTTATGCAGCTTGAATAACTGATGACCTTCTGCTATAATATCTTACAATATCATTCTCAGAAAGATGAGTGTCTGGGACTGCAGGAATGGTAATCTGGGTATTCCATTGCTGTAGCAAGTCATGAGTTCATAAATTCACTGTGATATTAGTCACATATGACCTCAGCCTTTGCCTCTGTCCTTCTAGTCCTATACATTTAACCTAGATCATGCTTTGCTTCACTTGAGATAGGGTTCCAGTTGCTAGAAGTTGAGCATCTGCCTCTTAAAGAGGAAAATTCAAATGCCAATATTCTGGAATAATGATAGTCACATCTGCACCTGTGTCCAGTAATCTCTCAATTACAATGTTATTTATATACACTCTAGCCTTGGTCTTTGATCATTTATAGAAGTCTGCCACAATATACGTTTCCTTTTATTTATTGGAATTTTGGACTTGTTTTTCATGTTTAATTTATCATCCAGAACAGTATGAATTTTTATAGGAGGCACTGTATTATTTAATTTTCCTGCTGGGACATTTCCTCTATGACTGGGAATGACTGGAGCGTGTTTGACCAGGGGACCTGTGAGAGCCCCCCCAAGGAGTTTCACAATGGTATTGGGTTGTCTTATTTGTCTCTTTTTGATCTACATTCGTTGTTCCTATGTCAGCCTTTGCCTCATCTTCTACAATCCAGAAGACTGAGACATTCTATTTTTGCCATTCCCAGAGGAAACATTATTTTTAGGAATGCCTTGTCTAAAGTCGCTTCTCAGATGTCCTATTCTAGCACAATTAAAACATTTGGAATTTTCATGTTTCTTCCTAAGTTTGGAAATTGCTTCTCATAACAAAGCCTCAGTATTATAGTCAAATGTCTCATTGTTCATGTCTGTAGGTCTCATTAATTGATGCTGATCTAAGATTTAAAGGCCCAAGTAACTTTTTGCATTCTACTTTGGCATTTTTAAAAGCCAGAGATTCAATAAGTACTTGTTTATTTTCTGGCCCAGTTACTCCTATTTGTACAACCTTCATGAATCTTTGTAAAAAGTCACTAAAGTGTTCTCTTTGACCTTGTTTAACCCTAATATATGATTCAATTCTTTTTCCTAGTTCTTGATTTCTGTCCTTAGCTTTTAAGAATGCTTTGTGACATAGGAACAAGATGTGTTCATTATAAAAAGTTTGATCATGTGAGTCAGCATAAGTGTCTTTACCAAAGATTTTGTATTGGGAAGCCTCAAATTCTTTCACTTTTGCCTCTTCTCACCAATAGTATTTCTACAGTAATTTTGACCAGTGTTCCAGGACCCCTGAAACTAATTTAATCCAATCATGTAGGGTGGTCTTATTACTTGAAGCATGTCTTTACCATCTCCTCAACAAATGGTGAATGCAAGCCAAATGATATTACTGCTTGCTTAATTTCTTTGAGATTATTCATACATATAGGTTTCTGTTTACATATTTTGGATCTTTTTGAATATTTAGCACTTGAGTTTTTTGTCAGAATTGATTATGGGGAAAGTAACTAAAACCCTTGGTAAGTCATCTCTGACTCTGACAGATACTGGTGATGCTAAATCCTGTCATTGTTCCTTCTCTTCCTGATAATTAGATCTGATAATTTCTTCAACAGTTTCAAATCTTTTTACCACTGTCTTTTATAAAGCCCGATTCTTCTGTCCTGTGAATATTTCTAATGATTTAATTGATGGATATAACCTCTGGTCCTCATTTTGTATATATGGTTACAGGTATGAAAATTTTCCATGAATGGTAACTTCTCATCCTTGGATATAATTTGTATGGTGTGCAGATTTCCTTCCTGGAGACATATTCTACCTGTTAGCTTTTCATAACTTTTTAATAGATTTTGATTGTTAAATTCAACAGTATAAATTCTTTCATATAATTTCTCAGCACCATTTGACATGACTGAATTTTGTCTGTCAAATTAATGTTGTCCCTTTCAATGCCATTAATTTTTTTCAGGTAACATTTTATTTTCTGTGTTATCAATCCCATCAGCTAACTGTTCATTATTAGTCTGTAAAGACTATATCATTTCTCAAAGTGGCTCATTCTTGGCTCTGTTGTCAAAAATATTTTAAGAATATAACATGAAAAACAAGTCTAAGTCCCAATATCAAATAAGTGTATCTACCAGAAAAGCCACATAAACCTTGAAGAATACTGTCCATCATATAAGCAAAAAGGTTATTAAATTTCTGGATGTTGATATTGTCTGCCATTATATAACTTTCAAATTTATTTATTTATTTATTTATTTATTTGTCAAATAATGTTACCTATGTTATGAAATTTTAGTAAATTGTTGTAGGTTTAATAATCTTTATTGGTCAGCTGGTGTCCCATTTGTAGCTGCATGATGTAGAGATGTGATCAGAGACAGCATAAAGAGTCCTGCTCAGTTTTGCATTGGTGCTTGCTTAAATACTGAGAAATATGCTTTGCTTGACAAATTAAGAGTAATTAAATCAATTTCTTACATGGAGAGAGGTGGGGTTTTTTTTTTCTGGCCAGAATATCAATAAACCCAGAGCTTGTGAACCAGGAACACAAACCAGAAGCTTCAAAAGTCACTGCCCAACAGAGAAAGCAGCTGGGCAGGGGAAGTATGTATGAGCCCAGGAAATTACCAAATCTCTGTGTGGCAGGCCCACCAAAGGGTAACTCCACTTCATCTAGGTTTGGGGTGGGGAAACCCTTAGTAGGTGAAATCAAACCAGATGGGAAGGGTGGGAGACCTTCTGGGATGCTAACTGGAACTTTTGGGGCTGGTCCCAGTATGCATGGAGTTGGTATTCATGTGAGGTGCCAGATGTAGATGAATGCTGTAAAGTAGTCCTACACTAGCTCAGAATTGAGTAAAATAAAATGTTCTTTATTTAAGGTAGACTCACAGATCACTGTCATCTGCAAAAGTGGAGAACAGGAACAAAATCTAACTGGAGAGAGAAAGAAAAAGAGAAAGAGAGAGAGCAATAGCAAGCTTTACAGCTGCATTACAGTATAAGAGACCACACCCAAGTGGGCTAGTATCTTAAAGGCTATTGGCTGAAAAAGTTCCCTCAGCAGTGATGAAGAGCAGTCCAACCAATGTGATTCCTATCAATCTCTTAAGTGGGTCAGCTAACTAGATGCTTCTCATAAATGCCTCATTGCCTGATCGTCCCCTGGCCTTCAACTAGCATCCCTGTCTTCCTGGCACCTAACAATGACATCCTAAATTTAACAAAAAGTAATTACACAAGAGAGAATGTCACCCCTTATTCTTTACGAAAGTTTGTAGTGTTAGGTCAAAAGGAAACTCCCTGGCATAGGACAAAAAATGATAGCAATAGTGCCTATTGGCATATCAGGAAAGGTACCTATTGAAACCAAATAGACCCAAATCTATCAATAGGTACATTCATTAAACTGAAATAGCTTTACAATATGGTAGAATACTTGACTTGCTTTATGCATGACAAGGAGGCTACTGTGTAGTTTTAAGAAAAACTCTTTCTTCTACTCAAACTACTTGAAAACCATTAGAGCAAATCAGCAAGGATCATATCTACACATCAGAGAGAGTGGCTTTTGTCTCTTTCTTGGGAAGAAATTTTGCTTCTATGTCAACAAATCAGGTATAATAAAAGACAAAATCTAGCAACTCAAGGCAGATGTCCAAGTATATAAGAAACAGCTAGATGCCTCTGGCCAATGAACTGTTGACGGTCCAATTGACAGTTTCTCCTCCTTTTCCTAATACTACTAATTCTTCCATTTCTTATTATTATTTATAATATATTTACAATCACATATTGTAACATTTATTTTATTATTGTTGTTGCTTATATTTCTTTATCAAAAAATTCAAAATGGTGAGGGATAATTGTCTTTATTTTGTTAATCATGTTTTAAATAAATGCTGATTGGCCAGGCTGGAAGTATAGGTGGGTCAACCAGACAGGAATTAGAGATGGGGCGATGAGAACAGGAGTATTCTGGGAAGCAGGAAGCTCCCTTGGCAGTCCAGCCCAGATCACCGAAGAAGCAACATGAGACCTGCCCTGCTGTGAAAGGTACTGAGCCATGTGGCTAGCATAGAAAAGAACAATGGGTTAATATAAGCTATAAGAGCTCATAAGAAGACTGAGGTAATGGGCCAATCAATTTTATAACTTATGGAGATCTCTGTATGATTTTCGTTGGGGCTTGCCGTCTGTGGGGTACTGGATGGGACATAAACAAGCAGGCCCCTTAATGTTACATCAAAAAATGTCTAACCAGTTGCTATTACAAGATTATCAGTTCCTACCTACAGAATCAGAGGTCTATGACCCTGACAATGCCCTGAGAGTGGAGCTCAAGCTTGCCCCAAGGACTTTGAAACACAGAAGGAATTAGTTTAGCAATAGCATTGCCATATTTCCATACTAATGATTAGTTATCAATAGTAAACAAAAAGGGATGAATAAAGGGCAAAATGGCCAGTGGAAAACAAATAACCTTGTCCCTGGCTTGACCCCCAGGTTTCTAGACTTGAAAATCTCTACCCCTGAGATTGAGTTAACAGAAAAACAACGTTTCAACTTTGAGACAAGTAATACTTCCCATCCTGCCTTATTTTCCACTAGCTCACTGAGCATGTGAACTACCACCTTGTTCATTCTGCCCACTGCCTTCTCTCTTCCCAGTAAGAGGCAGCTTCCACTATGGGTTTCTCCAAAAAAAAATAATAATAATCTCTTACGTGAGGTTTGTTGTGTGGTGTAATTTTTGACATATTCTTTGTCTTTCTTTTGTCAAGATGTCCTTGTTCTGTAAAAACCCTAACAAAACAGGTTTGGGGATCCATATATCATGATCAATGTGAAGAAATATCTGGAAATTATTGATAAAATTCATGAACGATTGAGGTTACTTCAATAAGGTTTGCATCTTATTCTTCTTATTGTGAAGAAACATCAGGACCATGGCAATTCTTATAAAAGAAAGCATTTAATTGGGGCTAGCTTATAGTTCAGAGGTTGAATCAATTTTCATAGTAACAGGAATCATGGTGGAACCAGGCAGGCATAGTATTGTAGACATAGCTGAGAATTCTACACCTGGATTGTCAGACAGCAGGAAGAGGATGCCACAGTTGGCCTGGTTTAAGCATCTCAGACCTCAAATTTGGTCCCCAGTGGCATACTCCCTCTAACAGTGCCACATCTATTCCAAAAAGACCATACCTATTAATAGTAGTGCCGTTCTCCATGAGCCTAAGAAGGCAATTACATTCAAAGCAAAACAATTTGTTCATAAAAATTTATCTTAGGGCAAATTTCCAGTAGTAGCTCAATCTTTTCTCTTTTTTGTACAAAGCAGGGATACCTTTAGACAGAAGTCCTATACCAGGGCTTCAGGCAAGGACAGAAGAGCAGAAGATTCTTCCTGTATTTGTAACTCTTAATGTCTTCACTTAAAAACAACCGTTATGCCTGACATATTTTATAATGCCCTAGGCTAATCTCCTCAAAAGAATTTCCATAGGAGAGTACAACTCTGCAATACATACTTTGTAGTTTTCTTAAAAGCAAACACTTTTCAAGAAATGACAATATATACCAGATATTAGAAGTGAAAAACAAAGATTGAATAAGTGATACAACACCTTATGGCCAGTAGAAATGATATAGATCCTCCTGGAAATCGGAAGCAAGCAAGATAGCCGGGCAAAAGTTGGGAGCATGGAGGTGGGGTAGGGGTGAGGGTAGGGTTGGGGTAAGGGGAGAGGGGGAGAGAGAAGAGAGAAAGGAAAGACTGGAGAGAGCTTGGGGGAATGGGAGGGTGGAGATGGAGGAAGAGTGAATAAAAGAACAGGGAAGAAGATATCTACATTAAGCCATTTTAGGGTTGGCAAGAGACTTGGCTCTAGAGGGGATCCCAGGTTTCCACTGGGATGTCCCCAGCTAGGTCCTTGGGCAGCAGAGCAGAGGGTGACTGAACTGACCTTGCCCCACTATCACACTGATGATTATCTCGAATATCACCATAGAATCTTCGTCCAGCGATGGAAGGATATAGAGACAGAGACCCTCATCAGAGCAACGAACTGAGCTCCCAAGGTCCAGTTGAAGAGCAGAAGAAGGGAGAAGATGAGCAAGGAAGTCAGGACCCACTGAGACAGTGTGGCTGTTCTAATGGGAGCTCACCAAATCCAGCTGGACCAGGACTGAACAAGCATGTGATCAAACCGGACTCTCTGAATGTGGCTGGCAATGGGGGCTGACTGAGAAGCCATTAATAAAGGCACTGGGACTTGTTACTACTGCATGTACTGGCTTTTGGGGACCCTAGTCTATTTGGGTGCAAAGCTTCCTAGGCCTGGATGTAGGGGGGAGGACCTTAGACTTCCCATGGGGCAGGGTTTCCTGCCCTCTCTTAAGGAGGGTGAGTGGGAGTAGCGGGAGGGGAATGGGAGGAGGGGAGGAAGTGTAAATTTTCTAATAGAAAAAAATAAAAATAAAAAATAAGTAAAATATAATATTGAATGAAATATCACAATGCATGTTTATTGTACTTATTTATCATGTTGTGATTTCAACATTAAAGAGATGTAAAAGTTTTATGAAATGCTTTATAGCAAGTTTTCCATATCTGGTCTTCAAAAAACTGTGTCTTTTGTAGCACATCTATATGTATTTTAGATACATTTTCTAAGCTCAGTAACTATGTGACTGGTAACTTTCATATTTACAATATTGGAGTAGAACAATTTTATAAGTTAAAAAATGGAAAGACCTTTGTGCTGTTTTTTGTGCAACTATGAAAGCCCCTAAGGCCTCTTTCTGGTTTATTTCTGAACATTAACCTGATCATTCTATGAATACAAATAAGTTCTGGAGAGTTATCTGTTCTCTGTGTAAACAAAGGTAAATTCTGAGTAGTTCCTTTATCTATGAACTGCAGTGAGTTCTGAATAGTTACCCAGTCTCTATATGAACAAATGCCGTTTCTGTAGAGTTATTATCTTTCTATGAACAACAGTCAGTTCTAGAAAGTTACCACATCTTTCAATGAACAGAAGTTGTTTCTGGATAGTTCCCTAATCTATGAACAGAGATTAGTTCTGAATAGTCCCTGATATATATGAATAGATGTTCATATTATTCTGTTATTTAATTAACATTTCAATTGTCATTAATTTCTTAGTTTTGTTTTAAAAGATCACAATTATGATATCATCATTCTTTTGAAGTTTAATAAATTCTACTTAAATATGAGGTCAAAAAAGAATTACAAGTTGCCACTTTCTCTCTTACAGTAATATTATTTTAACAAAAATTATAGTTTTCCCAATCTATTAAATCAGAACAGCTTAGATGTTTCCACCCTTAAGACTAAAGATAAACTCCTCTCGAACTCCCTGGCTTCTTATCTCTCGCCTTTCCTTATACTTTTTCATCTGTTTGTATATCATTATGAAAATGATGACCTGTAAGGGGAGTAATTGCTTCTAGGATTTATTTAATATTCAAAGAATCTGAAAGAGAATACCACTTAGTTTATTCAGATAAGTGGAGGCCACCTATTGCAGTTGGACCTGACCAAGGAATACAACTTTGGCTGAATCTCTGGTTGGTTCCCTTCTAGTTTACCACAAGCTGTCATGTTAGTACAAATGAAAGTCATGTTCAGAGAGTTAGACAATATGAATGATTTCTAGTATCCAATTTTTGTTTTACTTCAGATATTCTCTAACCATAATTACTTCTAATTGTTTTTAATATTTTAGCTAAATGCCAATGTGGTTTTTATTTTTCTGTTCCTTTTCCTTTTTTATTTGTTTCCTCTAGCAAGCCTGTAGTTATTCAAACTTTAATTATAGAATAAAATTATATTAAATATGAATAAGTCATGCATATCCTCAAAATAAAATTTCTTTTGTTAATAAACTCAAAATAATGTTAATGATATTCCTTGAATTTAAACTCAATAACACCGTTGGAATTAACAATGACTGATGTATTCTTCAAGTAAAGGAAAAAATTAATTTTGTTGGTGACATGCATTTCTTTCTGCTTCAGCACAGAACTACGAATAATTCTGAACGAATAAGCTCTGTCCTGAAAGAATTCAAACCAACATCTAGTAAGCTCAGAAAGGGCATTGGTGACAGATCAACAAAGAAATTTTTCTGCCCACATCTGCTTAGTTAACTAATGAATTTATTGGGGTTCCTTAAAGGTGTATGGGCTGGTGACTTACAGAAGCGTGAATGCTCCAAAAGAAGCTTTATCACTGAAAACCATCACCTGTCATAGGTGATGACTTATGAAAACTGCACCCTGGGAGCTCTCTGCACAATTTCAAGGCAGATCATCTGGCTGGAGAGTGTCTACCCAGCAAGTTATTGCTTATCTCACTTGGTATGACTGCGAGAATTCTTAAAAATTTAAGGCTTCCTAAGACTTGTGAGTTCTGCTAACTGCCTAAATCTTATGTGCCACCCACAACACTCCAGGAGAAAATGCTTCAGTTCAGAAGAAATTGGTACACAGGTAACATAAACTTACAGTAGAAAATATTCCTGTGTGATTTTGTTTTGAGTCAAGCATATAGTATAAAAAGGTTATTCTAAATATTCATGAAATGAAGACTGCTTGAGTTGGATAATATAAGAAGAATAAAAATATGAAAATGGATCTATTTGAACCCATCTAGTAGGTGTACAAAACATAAGATAATGAACAGGAGATAAATGAGGGTGTCAGAACTTTTATAATTCTTTTGTGTCTAATCTGCATAGATATTATACTAAAATAAGTTACTTTTTTCTTTCTACATGAGTTCTATTTGTTAGTTAAAATTATGGTATAAGGAAATTCTAGGAAAGAAGGAACTTTGAGTTTTCCAGAAATCAACTAATACTGAATGACTTTCACATTTTTCACCTATTAAGGTTTTATGCACTGATAACATGGCCCTAATCCATTCTAATTTTCTCACATATTCTCTCTCTCTCTCTCTCTCTCTCTCTCTCTCTCTCTCTCTCTCTCACACACACACACACACACACACACACACACACACACACACACACACATACACACCCTCCAACCAGGCAAAGACTACAAGAGGTTTCTATATATAAGGTAATCTGTTGGTTCTGTGAAGATAAATAGATACTCAATTGATTTTTTAATGTCGTAAATAAATACTTTCTATACAAGATTTTTAAAGTTCAGATATAGATAACTGATTCCACATTCAAAGAGTTTGGAAGTCACTATTATTATTAATTTTTAAATTAAAAGTCAATAACTGTCAACCATATGTCTCAAAGAATTCAACCCAAAGAGCTAAGTATTTCCAACTAAATTAGATAGACAAATGGAAACAAAACAAATAACAGAGAAGTTTACTTGAGAACCAAAGCCAGAAAGGAAAGCATGAGCTGAGCTGTATGCTGAGTGTTGGTTAAGTTTCAGAGTTAAAAAATCCAGTGGGGAAGAATTTGGTCAAGCTCACTATGACTTTGACATTTTTGCTCTAGGAACTCAACCAGGTTCTCAGAGTTCTTCCATGGAAGAAATGGAAGAATTTCTTCCATGATTCTGTTTCTGGCATGGACCAGAAGCCCCCACCCCATTCTCCATTTTTCCATCTCTGTGGTGGTTTGAATAAAAATGATTTATAGAGACAAGCACAGTTAGGAGTTGGGGCCTCATTGGAGTAAATGTGGCCTTGTTGGAGGAAGTGTGTCACTGGAGATGGCTTTGATGTTTCAGATACTCAAGCCAGGCCCAGTGTCACTCTTCCTGTTGCCTATAGATCCAGATTTACAACTCTTAGCTTCTCCCCAGAACCATGTCTGCCTGTGTGCCACCTTGCTTCTGCCCATGCTAATAATAGACTAAACCTCTGAACTGAAAGCCAGCCCCAGTTAAATGCTTTCCTTTGTAAGACTTTCCATGGTCATTGGCTCTCTTCATAGCAATAGAAGCCTAAACTAAG
The DNA here is from genome assembly GCF_982192425.1 of Myodes glareolus. Classification (NCBI taxonomy): domain Eukaryota; kingdom Metazoa; phylum Chordata; class Mammalia; order Rodentia; family Cricetidae; genus Myodes; species Myodes glareolus. Next base: position 119,173,949 of record NC_142028.1, on the reverse strand, counting down.
ACTCCCTCTCTTTCCCCTTTTCCTTCTCCTTCTTTCGTGTTTATTTTTATATTCTATTCTATATTTATAGAAACAACAGCTCAATCATCTTTATGATTATACTATGTATATTACTACATTTTATTTAGCCATTCTTCTAATGACAGATACTCCAGTTGTGTCCAAAACATACATATGAGTGCATTTGAGTTCGAATATCTTAAAGTAAGTTAAACCACTTGGGTGGACAATATTCCCAACAAAGCCCATAGACTAGCACAAACACCAGTACCAGGTACAAGAAACCCTCCTTTGGATGGTTGGTCAGAGTAGTTGGAGTGACTCCCAAAACAATACATATTACAAATACTTCACTTGGTTGTATCTCAGTGGGTGAAGGTGGGACTCTATTGCTGAAGACTTTGTACTTAGGACATAGAGCCTGGACGATTCAAGCTGGATCTGACCTGACAGTCTCTTTTTGATGCTTTAGCTTTCTGGTTTTAGAAAATACTATATAAGTTGATAATTAAACAGCCTTATTTAGCTTCAGTGTCTGTGCCACAACAATTACCAGCATGGCAAGATATATACAAAGGTGCAGTAAACGCCACTCACACTTCAGTGGCAACCAACAGGTATTTAATTGGACTTAAAACGCACCATACAGAAGGGAACCCATGTCTGGTACACTTTTCTGAGACTAGTGGGGTAATGGACATTTAAAAAAAAGTCTAGCAACTTAATAGACTAGGATAATTTCTTATTAATTCTAAATTTTATTCTCATACCCACAGATAAGTGTAGTTACTAATACTCATAAGTGAAGTCTATCATTGCATCAAATTGAGACCATCCCAGAAGACAACTGAACAAAATGATAATATCAGTAGATCATTGGAAGACCAGTCACAGCATTATAATTCCTGAAACTATGGCTCAGGGAAGAAGAAGGGGTAGAGTCAGAATACCAGAGAGTCTGCTTTGAAATAGTCTTTCCTGGAAATGTCTGCATAAACAATGCCAGAAAGACGCCAATATCAATGGAATCGTTGACATGGATAAGGAAAATATTTTTTAGTGTCCCATCACTAGGCAAAGAACTATAGGTAACTAGAAACTCTGAAAGAAGAATTATTAGCCACTCCCAGGGATAAGCCTATTATTGCTTGCTCAGTGCTGAGTGGTGAGTCCTAAAATAATGTGCAGAGAAACAACAAAAATAAACTCAGTAAGTTATATTAATATACATTTGTTCATACAAATATATATGTATATGTAATAATAACCAAAGGAAAAGAGGGTGTCAATTCGAGGAATGAAAGGCATAGAGAGGGTTTAAGGGAGGGTATCTGGGAGGGACTGGACAGAGGAAAGGTAAAAGAAAAATGATGTAATTCTATTTCAATTAAAGACATATTTTTGGTTGTGAATCTAGCCCTTAACAGCTAAACCATCTTTCCAACCCATTGCCAGGTGATTTTGGTCCACACCTTTAATCCTAGCACTTAGCAGACAGAGGCAGGGTGATATCTGTGAGTTCAAGGCCAGTCTCATCTACAGGGTGAGTTCCAGGATTGGCTCAATACATAACTACCGAGAAACCCTGTCCTGAAAAACAATTTACCTTTAAAAAGAAAGAAAAAAATAAAAGTAAAGACTTATTAACATGGTGTGGTATACTTATAGTTTCAGTAGTCAGCAGAAGGCTTAGAGATCCTGAGGTCAAGATAAGTTTTAGTTAAATAGGGAGAATACAGCCTGTTTAAGCTGCTTTAGGTGTCTTTGTATGTGAATTAATAATAAAAATATGCATGGTTCTCTCAATAAAAGTGTTTGTGATGTGACATGAACATAAGGATCAGAGTTCGAGTCCTCTGTACCCATGTTAAAACCAGACGTCATCACTTCCACCTCTAATATCTGAAACATGGAGCCATAGTCCAGATCCAGTGAGAAATCTGTCTCAAACCAAAAAGTCCGAGAGTTATAGAGCAGGATACCCAACGGCTGCCTCTGGATTCCATGCCTGTCCATAGGTGTTGTTGTAAACCAAGGCTATAAAACACAAACACTCATGCACAAGCACATACATGTGCACAAAGTAAAGTCAGATGTAAAACTACAAGTTTTAGGATTTCTCCATAAAAGAGAAAACCAACCAGTCCTAAAGATCAGGATGCTTTGAGAAAATCTAGAAGAAGATAGATTTTAACATCTGTGTGATAAAAAGGGATATTATCAAGTACAGAATCTCCAGCTATTCACCAGTGCTCTATATATGAGCAAGGACAGCCTGACCTGCTCAGACAAAAAATACTTAAAACCAGGAACTGGGACACCAACCTGTACAAAACTTTACTGGCAAACCATAACAGTGTTTTTCAAATTTAAGCATTAAAAATACAAGTTTTACCATGGGAATTCTGATTTAGTACATGTGGTAAGCAAACCGTGACATGACATTCTGATCTGCCACAAATATTAGAGCATTTCACATCATAATCCATGCCATCATCTGGCCAGGAGACAACCTCTCAGAAAAGCTGGTTCACCTGAAGAAATTTTGAGACAATAGGAGAGATAACTGTCCCTTAGATAGGATAATATACTCTCCTTCCCAGAATCCCTCCCTCATTGTAACAGCTTAGAGAACGTGCCATCAGTGACACTAAGTTTGTCTGCTTTGCTGAGATCTAATGTAAGAAATATTACTTTTCCTTTGCCTTATAGCTACTAGGGGTGGATACTGATCAAAACACTAGGCATGCTTGCCCTGACACTTTGGGCTCTTTCTCTTCTCTGAAGTTCCCTTCTATTCTCTTTCACTCATATACTCTCTGAGCATACTAACTTTCTTGGACCCTTATTGAAAGATGGTACACGAATGGAGTCATATGAGGAGACTTCTGAGTGACTTTTAAGAAAACTCTGAAAAACTAAGATGAGAGTTTTGTGACCTAAGTTTCTTCAAATCACAGAATTGGCCTGGAATGTCTTTGTGCTCCTCCAAGGTGGAATAGATGGGAATGGGATTCCTGCAGATTATTCATTGAAACTGGATATTGTCAACTCTTGCCTGGCAATCTTGTCTGCTGGGAGCATGGGATTGGAGGGAAGGGGAGAGGGGGAGAGAGAAGGGAGAAGGGGAGGGTTGGGGAGAACTTGGGGGAGTGAGATGGTTGGGAACGGAGGAAGGACGGATATGGGAGCAGGGAAGGAGATATCTTAATTGAGGGAGCCATTTGGGGGTTGGCAAGAGGCTTGGCTCTGGAAGAGTTCCTAGGAGCCCACCGGGATGACCCCAGCTAGGACCCTGGGCAGTGGAGGAGAGGGTGCCTGAACTGGCCTTGTCCCGTGGTCAGACTGATGACTATCTTCAATACCACCATAAAACCTTCCTCCAGCAACAGATGGAGATAGAAACAGAGACCCACATCGGAGCACTGGATTAAGCTCCCAAGATCCAAGAGTGGAGGGAGAGAGACTATGAGCAAGGAAGTGAGGACCACGAGGGGTTGGTTCACCCACTGAGACAGTATGCCAGAGCTAATGGGAGTTCACCAAATCTAGCTGGACTGGGACGGAACGAGCATGGGATCAAACATTCTGAATGTGACTGCTAATTGGGGCAGACTGAGAAACCAATGATAATGGCACTGGGATTTGTCTCTACTGCATGTACTGGCTTTTGGGGATCTTACTCTATTTGGATGCGTATCTTCCTAAGCCTGGATGGAGGAGGGGAGGGCCTTGAACTTCCCACAGGACAGGGTACCCTGCCCTCTCTTAGGACTGGAGGGGAGAGGGATAGAGAGTGGGGAAGTGGGAGAGAAGGGGGAGGAGGGGAGGAAGTAAAAATTTTGATTAGTATTATTTATAAAGTAATAAAAAAAGGAAAAGAAGAAGAAAGACACTGGCTATTGTCACTTGTTTAGATGCCTGTATGGCAAAATATGTGTTTTTGCCACACACAAAAACACCCACACACAAAAAAATATTTTGTTTTTGTCATGTGAGGTTTGTCCTTGGGATTGTACACTTTACTTATAGGATTCTTCTTAATCTTCAGAGTAGAAATTTCATGATGTTCTGAAGAACGTTGTCTATTTCTCGAGACTTTAGCTGACTTCATCAGCTCTATTCTCCCAGGTTACACTGCCAATATAGCGTTAGACAGACCCCAACTCTAAAGTACATCATGATTTCCTGTCTTTTTCTTCTCTGACTTCCTGGAAGCAGAATTGCCATTTCAGACTGAGGCTGAGCTAAGATCCAGTGGCTGACTGCTTTGCTTTTAACGTTGAACCCCAATTTCTATTTCTGGGTTTTTATTAATCATGCTTTACTGCACTATTATTTTTCTTTCAAACTCTAACAAAATGGTCCTTGAGTATTGTTCTGAGTCTGTATTTAGGTTCTTTAATTAAAGAGACTAAGAATCCATAAAGAAGAACTCACTTTCTCTGTAATAGCCTCATATGTAGATCTCTGAGTGTCTAATATCTTCCTCTTTACCAAACAGCAAAGAGGTAGAACTCAAGATATTTCCAGTCCTTTTCAAAACAGACTATAGACTGAGATTCTTAGTGGACAATTATGTTCATATAGAATGTCAAGTAAACTGTGAAATGTGATGCAGGAGGTTTAGAGGCCCTTACAGGAATGTGGAGAAGACACTTCCATTGCATTTTCTTTATATCAAGTAGTTTTAAAGCAAAACTGATATAAAAATATAATAATATATATGTATACATACAGAAAATGGTGTTTCCTGCTTCTTCTTTGAGGAAAATTCTTGCATAACTGAAATCACACAGCTCTCTCAGAGAACTACTCTGCAGTAGGGAAAATGCATCAGAGATGAACAATAAGCAATGCTTTGTGCAGTTGGCAGAAGATTAGTGTTTCCTTCTCTCCCTAAACTCCCACAGCCTCCCTTCCATAGTTGTGAGTTCCTAATATTTGTTCTGCCCAGCAAATTCCTTGTAAGGACATTCAGAAGGAGTAATTTCATGACAATGCTTAATATGGATTAGCGTGTATCCACAAATGATGTTCAAAACATTTAATTAGGCATTTTGAATTGAATTGTATCATTTAAATATTTTTAAGCTTGATGTTTGATTAAAGTTTCTGTTTCTGATTCTTTTTCAGGATCCTTAATAATGGTCCATTTAAATCATTGTAGCTAAAAATGCAAACTGTTTTCTCATACATGTAAATAAATTTTAAAAACTATATTTATTTAAAAAGTATCCAAAATTTTGGAGCTAGTGAGATTTGTTCAAAAGGGACTTATTTCCTTTTATTTTATTATTAAAATCTTGTGCAATGTTTTGTATTTAATCAAAGAATGATTGCTAAACAATTCAAGCCAATAGCACTATACAACACGCACATGTTATTTAAGCTGTCATGACATTGCTTGATGTGCTGTCACTAAAAGTAAACAACAGCTGCAGAAAAGACAAAAGTGTTGCATATAAAATCAGAGCTGTGGCTGTCCTCAAGAGTTCTGACAGTCAGAAGACCTTCCCCTGCTTGGCTACGCCTTCATTTAGTTCATTGAATAGAAAGGTAGCCCTGGACGTGGCTCATGAGATGGCTACTGGATAATAAATCCACTTTCGGGCAGTGGTCAGAGTCTTTGTGAAGTAGCTAAAGCCCAGTTATGCCCATCATACTTCCTACCTGTGTTTACTCTCAGTTCTTCTTGCTCTGATCCTCTGCTGGGCTCCATATGGTGCGATACATGGCAAAGTTTGCCAGATAAAATTAAAGATTCTCAGTTAAATTGGAATTTCAGATAAAAACCAAATATTTTCCAAGAATCTCTTTCCAAATATTAAAAGAAAATATTTGAGTAATTGGATTTATTTTTTTTAATATAAACTCCATATCTAACTCGTTAAACCTGGAAACGCTATCGAAGACCTGAATACTCAAGCCACCACATGCCCACCCAAGATGGTCTTCTTTCTCTTCTCCTTACTTTGTCCAAATGTGTGACATGAAGCATCTGGAGGGAAAAGATACTGATTTTGCCCACGGCTTGAAGGCAGGTGCTTTGTTGTGGCGGAGTAGCTGAGCTGCAGGCAGGTTCGCTAACGCAGCGTGGAACAGCAGCTTGTTTGAATCTCCTACAAGAAGGCAGAGTGAGTGCCCGACTGGTTCTTCTCAGGGGCCACCCCTATCCAGCTGGGTCCTTTCCCTCTCAGTCCTCCACAGAGATGGTTTCACACACATATTCAAAGAATGACTTGTTAATACCATACACATTTTTTAAAAAATGAAGCTGCCAATCAAAATGAACCACCAAAGTCCAACCTTTGTTAACGCGTCTAAATACAACACTTTAACATTTAATGTTCAACAATCTGCTTCTCAAAGGGAACATGAAAATTTCATAATGAAAAGTGCCTTTAAATCAATCTCTAAGAGTCACAAGAATGTTAAGAGCTCAAAACTGTGAGCACCATTAAAAAGAAAAGTCATAAGGACTTTCAATGTACAATGTCAAAGTAAATATTCTCATTTATAAAAGGACCATTGGGCAGAGAAGAAAAGAAGGGAGAAAAGCAAAGGCCCCCAACCAGCAAGGTTGGCACTAAATGTTTTAGCTTTTAATCTGGAGTCCATGATGGCATCGTCTGGGTTCCAATGGGCTTGGATAGCATCGGTCCTCCAGCTTTACTGCTAGAGCAAAATGACCCTTTGTTTGGGGCCAGCTCCATTCAGTACCTACCTTTCTTTCCCCAACATCCCTCCTTTCTGGAATTTTGAATACCCTAGTATCTCTATAGCATCTTCAGGTTTATCTTTACATCTTTAGGCACAGCCCTCCCATGTTCCACGCAGGAATCTGACCACTGACATTGCAGCTTTCTGGAATTCTGTTAAACCTGCTTGACTATTAAACTCTATCTTCTTGTGTGTCTACAAACCAAGCACCATGTTGAATGTACCAAGTTTTGCTGTTAGCTTGAGACATAGTCTGGCCCTTTTGGCCCACAGTTGGAGCAACCACTGTACTGCTGTGGCAAAAATGTGAGAAAATATTTTCCTAAGTTGTTATTTTCCAGCAAAGGTTCTATCTTTATAGATGTTTTCTTTTCCAATAAATTTACATCATTATGCTCTACATATCTTGGCCATCATCACACTTTTCCCATTGCCCAATTTGCAAAGTTCAAAGTTTGTTCAGAATGGGGCTAATCCCTTTAAGAATTAGAGCCACTTCTTTTGTATTTGTTCTGTCCTCAACTTTAACTAATTTCAGTCTCCTTTCTTTACCATACTGTACATGTCTCCTCACAACTGCCATCAGGTTCACATGGCATCCATCACCATATTTTTCAGTTTTTGAACTCTCTTATACCATAAATTTGAGTAAGTGCCACAAGCAGTAACCATGCTATAGCCTGAATATTAGCATTTATTTGAAATGCTGATCATAAAATTGATGACTTTTGAATTGATCGCCAGTCCTCTCTTTAAGGCACAAGAAGAAGACAGCCAAATGATGTGCCAGAAATTAATACAAATGTCCTTGAATTTATCTTCCAAAAGAATTCCTGTACTTGTCTAGGTCTCAGAAACTCCACCCTGTATACACTTCAAGAATTTTGGTCAACTGAACTGTGATAATGGACCATTAAGGATTCTTTTATTGATTGATTGATTTGTCAATGGATTTACTTAAATCCATCTACCTCTGCCTCCCCAGTGTCTCAGCGTTTCTCTAGTCCACAGCTCTTTCTCATTTACCTCAGAAACTGTTTCCAAAGATGTGTAAATCACATTGTCAATCAGGCTTATCACTGTAATGGTTCTATGTCTTAGTGCCAATTTTCAATATGCCTTGGTCTCTTTTCTCCTTGCTGTAACCAAAGATGCAATAAGGAATAAGGAAGGACAGATTCGTTTGTGCTGAGGGTTTGTAGGGATTTTGGTCATCATGGCTGGAGAGGCAAAGCAAGGACTGGCTCTGTGATGGTGACAGCTGTGGCAGCTTCTTGCTGACATGTCAGCCTTTCAAAAAGCACACAGAAAAAGAAATATCAGTATTCAGATGGCTTTATCTTTTATCTTTTATCCAACTTAATTCAATGTAGGACTTTAGTCCATTAAAAAACACACATACATTCAGATTTTGGTCTTTCCTGATCATTTCATCTTTTGGGGGTATGCATATTTCATTTAAGCCCTCAGAATTTTTTAATCCAATGAAGTTGACAATAAAAATTAACTGTTATATCAGACATTGAGAGAGTTTATGAAACTGATACTTTTTAAACATATAGTTCATTTTCTCTATTCATCATTTGACAATTGACATTTGTCTTTGGAATTGTCCATTAGTCGATAATTTTAAAGTATTTGCTTTCCTGCCATGATGTATAATCCCCCTCCCTCTCTTTTATTCTATTAGTTTAGTTATTTTTGTATTAATATTAATATTAATATTACCTCATTCTCTAAATTATGGTTAGTCAGCATTTTATGCAAATGATCAGATAGTAAATGGGGCAAAATTTGCCCTAAGTGTGAGTATGCATTGATTTGTACTTACTTCTCTATTTTTGATTCACCCTCTTTTATCCCATTTAACTATGTAATACTTAACTATATGATACTGTTACTTAGAAAGCAAAGAAACAAAAATAATACTTAAGTCTTCAGTGTAAGCACTGACTACCATCCTCGTGAATTCCCCCAAACTGTAGAAGAACATTTTCTGAAGGTCCTGTAGACAATCGGAAAGCACTAGGGTCTGCCACTTCTAGAAACTACTCCTGCTCCTGCTCCACATCCTCTATTTTTATCCTGGTAATCAACCAGCTCAAAACTTCTCTCAGAGTTTGCTTTCTGCCTTCTCAAAGTGTCTTTAAAAGGTATCTCTTTCTTCTGACAACCTTTTCTTCTTCTACTGCAAGAAAGGGGAAAGAAATAAACACAGATTCTTTGGCTTTGTCAGGGTACTGTCACATGCCCTTCATGTCAGTACTCAGGGGCAGAAACAGGTGGATCTCTTCAAGGCTTTCTTAGAGTATGTAGTGAATTCCAGGACAGGGCCACATAGTGAGACCCGGCCTCACAAATTTAAGTAACGACCTAAATTTATATGTTGCCTTAAGGTTTTATTGTTGTCAAGAAATGCCATGGCCAGGGTAACGCTTATAAAAGAAAATATTTAGTTGGGGTTTGTTTACATTCACAGGTTTAGTTCATTGTCTCATAGCAGGAAGCAACACACAGATAGATATGGTGCGGGAGAGGTAGCTGAGAGTTGTACATCCAGATCTGAAGGCAGCAGGAAAAAAGACAATGTGCCTGACTTGAGCATCTGAAATCCTAAAGTCAACCCCCAGTGATGCACTTCCCCCAAAAGGCCACACATGGGGAAATGATGTAGGTGGGCCTTCTGTCTATGTGTTATTTCATTGGTTAATAAAGAGACTGCCTTGGCCCTTTGATAGGACATAAAATTAGGTAGGCAGAGTAAACAGAACAGAATGCTGGGAAGAGGGCAATGAGGCAGACGCCATGGAGCCAGCCACCAGGTCAGACATGCTGAATCTTTTCCCGTAAGCCACCACCTTGTGGTGTTACACGGATTATTAGAAATGGGTTAGTCAGGATGTGAGAGTTAAGTCAGTAACTAACTCTCTAGAGATAATGGGCCAGGCAGTGTTTAAATGAATACAATTTGTGTGTTGTTATTTCCATGGCTAAGCTAGCCGTGCAGGAGCCGGGCAGGACGAAAAGCAGGCCTGCCCGCAGCTCCTCACTACCAGCTAGGAATACACCTAAGCTTTTGACCAAATGGTGTTGTAATTAATACAGTTTTTGTGTGATTATTTGGGTCTGGGCAGCTGGGAACAAAAGTGCAATCTTTGCTTACATGTGAGACTGATATGTCTAACAGCTTCCTAGTTAAGTAAAATTCACATTCTACTATAGTGAGAAGCAGATATATTGGTCGCATAATACAGAGGGCAGTACTAATTATATGTAATCATAAACCCATTTCTTAGACACCAGCTATAATCAGAGGTGAGTCTACACTGCTATTAAGAAACTTTGTGACCAGGTAGTGGTGGTGCACACTTTTAATCCCAGCAGGTAGAGGCAGAGGCAGGTAGCTCTCTTTGAATTTGAGACAAGCCTGGTCTCGAGAGTAAGTTCCTGGGCAGGCTCCAAATCTGCACAGAGAAACCTTGTCACAAAAAAAGGAAAACGAAAAGTAAAAAGAAAGAAAAAGGACACTTTGTGTTATAGATTACACAAATGCTTGTATCATGACAGGTTTTTAAATTGGAAACAGTACTGACATGTGTCAACAGAAAACAAAGACATAGAATAAAAGCATGCACCAAATCTTCACAAACTCGTGACTTTTGGAATTTACTGTCTTCTTTGTCTTTATTTATTTGTGTATGTGTCAGCTCCCTCAAGAGCCAGGGCCAGGTGTACATCACTTACTGCACTGCAAGAGTCCAGACTACCTAAAGTGTCAGAGGCACTAACAAAACATGTATCTAGGAGGCAGAGAAGATGGAAAGACAGTCTAAAGGTGTCACCACAAATGTAATGATTACACTTTCCTTCCTTAACAACTCTTTTTCTAGCTTTTCCAACCATAGTTTGTATCTGTGAGTTTATGTCTAACAAAATATAGAGCACAGCTTTGCTCAGAGGCATGGTTCTGCTAAATGAAACTGATTTGACAAGATCAGACCACTGGAGTTTAGTCCTTCACATTCTGGATGGCTGGAAATGAAAATGTGCCAAACCTCCTTGGGTAATCAGTGAACCACACTCTCTACCCTTTTCTCCACACTCCAGGCAATTACCCATCTGGTTTTCTGGTCTCAGAGGAAATATCAGAATGAAGTTGCTCAACTAAAAGTGAATTATGTGTGTCTAACCTGAGAATCATCCTCGTACACCTGCCTCTCAAGTCTACTTTTATCTGTAGCCATCCATCTGTACAGGCATTAGAATATTCTCAAATAACAGCTGAATATTCAGCGACGGGATCAGAAGGGCTGTGTCAGAAGATCTGGATTTTAGGTCTTGGTCTGTTCTAACTTCTTGTGATACGTGACCAGATCTTCACACCACTCTGACTTTCTGATTCTCAGCTGCACACTATGAGATTCACGCTAAGCAACCTTTAGAGAACCCTTCCAGTTACAACATTCTGGACAGGTAAACTGCCAAGACATCTGTCTTCCAAATTCTCCTAACTATCCAGGACACTCAACATGGGATGAATGACAATGCAACTGGCCCTTGAGATTTTTATATTACCCAGAATTTCTTAATGATGAGGTTGCCCTGACTATTATGCTTTTATAGAGTTGTACAGTAAATAACAATTACTGTACTTTTTTGGAGATGGAAGAGGGCAGAGATTGACTAATTTCAGTGTCTATGAAAATCAATCTAAAATACAGTCTTGTACAAGTTGGCAAATGCACACTGGATAGACTGTATCTATCCAGTGCCCACAGAACCCAGCCTCTATAATGAGAGACATGGTATGGATCTGTCTTCACTCCTAGTGAAGGATGTGATTTACAGGGCTTGATTTCCTTACTTCTGTGACATAAGGAAGTTGTGAAAACCTTGCATGAGTTGTTTTCTAGCACAGGAGACTTGTGACTCCTGGGCTGACAAATATGGAGGCTGGTATTGTGTTCATGCTCACGTTAGTCACAGTACTGACAAAATGTTCTAGTGCTGCTTGACACAAACTAGAGTCATCTGGATACAGGGAGCGCAACTGAGAAAAATGTCTCTATTGGATTGCTTTTAGTCAAGTTTCTAGGACAATTTATCTTTTTCCCTTTAATTACATATTAAATTAAATTACATTACTTTTCCTCTTTCCTTTTTTCTCTCAGCCCCTCCCAAATGCTCTCCCTCCAACTCCTGTTTTATCTCCTTTGTAAATATATACATATATAGGTATGCCAAAGTATATAAATATGATCTGCTGAGTCCATTTTTTGTCATTTGTGTGTTATGGTTTCAGTACTGACCCGTTTTGTATTGAATAACCAATTAGGAAGCTCATTTTTGGGAGATGGTAAATCTATCAGCAGTCATCAGTTACCTGTACTCTCTAGTCCAGGAATGTGACCTTGTGAGATTTTACCACTTCTGAATTAGTATATCTATTGCTATTGCCATTGGGAAGATTGTATTTGTGCAGATTGTATTTCTATTAGTGAATGTTTCAGTAGACTTCATGGTATTCTGGCTCTTACACCCTCTCCACTCCTCCTGAGATGGTCCTTGAGAGTATATGGAGGAGCTGTGATGTACATGTATCCACTGTGCTGGGCTCTCCATGATCTTTTGATCTCTACATGGCATTAGTTGTGTTTTTCTGTGGTGGTATCCATTTGCTGTAAAAAGAAGCTTCTTTGATGATAACTGGGAGACACCTTTATCTGCTTATATAAGAACAAGATTTAGAATATAGTTAGGAATTATGTTGATCTGGCAAAGGGAAGGAAGTCGATTCTCTTCTAAGATTCATCCTCTCAGTGACTCTGGAAAGTTGATGAGGTTTCTAGTAAAGTCATGGTTTTCTTCCTGTTGTGTGGGCCTTATGTTCAATCAGACAACTGCTGGTTAGCACCAACATGTCTGCCACTTATAGAACCTTTAGAGATATCTGGCTATGCTGATCATTTTTGTGGCTCATAGACTTCACAGCTATGTAGGACTATTGACTCTTTCTCTCCCTTGGTAGCTTCCAAAATATTTTCTGGTGCCATGGAAGCTTGACTGTAGGAAGGAAGACGACTTTCAGGCTATATGCAGTTTAGTAATATGAATCCTGTGTCCTAAAAGTAATCGGGACTTGCCTCCTATCTCAGAGAGGAAACCAAAGGCAAATGTAAGAGTCTCTATTGTTTGGGCGGTTACTTGGACTACCCTGACCAAGCATTCTAAAGAAGAGTCCTCATGTCTGGTATTAGAATTTTTATTAGTCTAAATAATTTATGGTGGCATAACTTTCTTTAAGACATGTGTGTGTGTGTGTGTGTGTGTGTGTGTGTGTGTGTTGTGGATGAGTTCATGTAAACATAAATTATAAAATTATTTGAGGATTTATCAAACAAATTTAGTGATGTTTCTTGACTGAGGATTCATTTGGGAGATTCCAGGGGATAGTGTAATCCTTAGGTAGGTAGTGTTTGGTGCTAGAATAAGACAGGCAAAAAAAATCATGAGGAGAAAGCCAGTACTCTTCCATGGTCTCTGCAAGAGTTTCTGCCTCCAGGTTTCTGCCCTGCTTGAGTTCCTGCCTTGACCACCTACAGTGATGCACTGTGATCTAGCTATGTAAACGAAATGAAACTTTTTTTCACCAAGTTGGCTTTGGCCATGGTGTATATCACACTATTTGAAAGCAAACTATGACAGACAAGATGCTCATCAGCTAAGAGCCATGTGAACCTTTTTACAACATGAAACTTTATCAACTTCCCTTTAAGCTAAAACTAATTTTAATTTCCCTGAAGGAAATAGTATCATATGAAAAAATACAATTCCAGCAATCTGTGTCATTAACAAGATCTCCGGGTAACAAGATAAAAAAGAAACAAGCATACCTTCTTGGGACTGTGGTCTGGATGCTATTCTGCCTAATCTATTAAGCAAGAAGAAGGAAAAGGCAAAGAAAGAACCTTAGTTATTTCCTCTGCTTATACATACACATTCAAAATGAACTTTGTCCTGTTTGTTGTTTTATAATCAATGTAGAAACCAATAATGAAAGCATCACTATAAAATAATTATTCTCAAACCAAATTGTTCAAACTGTTTGAAAGTACAGATCCCTGGGTCTTACTCACCGTGTCCTAAATCAGTGCCTCTGGGAAGAGCATGTACAGGCCCAGGTCTCTGGGCATTTATATTACCCCTAAGGTGCTTCTGCTGACTGGCCAGGTTTGTAAGCAAAAGCTCCCCAGCTATGTCTGGCTTTTGCTTTGGGCTTCCCTTGGAGCCCAATGGAAGTTGTCTTTCTCTTACTCAGAAACATCTGCTATAATCATGGGGAAGAGCAGACTTGTTTGTCAATGGGGAAAGAAAAGCTGTTTACCTAGTTTTCAGGCCAAGGGAGAGCATAATTACTGTCAAAGCAGATATGATTTCCCCTCACTCTGTGCCCTAGGAACTCACAGGAATGATGAGAGGATTTTTAATTAATGTTTGAAGAGCACCATGATCCACGGATTAGAGCATTGGAAAGAGGCACAGTGTGCTTTATTGTTTGATTAATTGCTATTGTATTAACAGAAATAATGAAGTTTTCTAAAGAAATTTTTTTTATTAGAAAAAACTCCATGAGAAAATAATTTTTGAAGACTGAAGGAAAAAGGACAGAAAGATAAAAGGGAAATAAAAGATATATTTTCCCCTATTCAAATTCTCCCATTAGACCTGGATAACATCATGGCAGTGCTCAGAACTCAGGTAAGAGTTGCACTTCCAGTGTCCTAGGGAAGTTAAAGCAATGTGGGTAAGGGGTTTTGTCAGAGAAACTTGAAGTCAGGAAGCAAAGAACTTGCCGAGTAGACAAAGCCTCTGAACCAGGGCTTATCTGCTGTCCACTGACTTGCAGTTACTAAAAATCACACCTCTCTGGGGCACTTTGTTTATTCACTGTTGAAACATGAGGATATCAAAGAATGTTCCACATTACTTAAAGACTAGTGAAATGAGTGGGGATAAGGCATAGAATTGTTACATGGATTTTATAGATTTTGGTGACAATGACTTCAACAAATTCTCTTATTTCAGGAAATAGAACTGAATGTGCTCATGATGGACATGTTATATATACTCCTCTAGAAGCCTTACAGCTGGCCTTCTCGGTGCTCAGCAGAAGCCAGCTCTGCTGCTTTACAACATCTTTGATGATTTCCTCCTAATTTTGTTCTTATTCTCAGTAATGCCAATATCAAATCATTAGTTTTCACTTGATGTTCATTGCTGTATTTATAATTAATGACTGGTACACTGTACCTTGGTTTGTACAAACTCAAGACATTATTCATTACCTGATATATGTACAAACTCTTTTATACACCCACACGCCTGTCCCCTCTTCTCTATGATGATAGTTAAATTTACTTTTGTCAGAATAAATATTCACTGTATATATAATTATCAGCACATAAACAATGTTGTTGACTAATGTTTTGATCTCTTTTACTACTTCTCTTTGATATATATCATTTGACATAATTAGGTTATTAACTCCCTGTTTTTTTAATTTGCTTTTTCCATATGAATTCTCTCTCTTTTTTCCTTCCTTTGTCCTTCCTTTCTTCCTTCTCCTTTCCCTCTCTGTTAGTATCCTTCTTATTTTCTCTCCTTAACCATGCACTCCTGTGGTTCCCCATCTTCCTACCATGATGCACACTGATCATGCTCTTGACCCTCTGGATAACTACCATTCTAGGAGCCCTTTCTTACTTTAATAACTTTCTCTACCCTTCTTCCTTCTTTTACAGTCCTAGTTATTCCATGGATTTCCTGTTTCTTTTGTTTTTTTATGGTAAATGCTATCTGTCTAAGCTTGAACAGGTTCTTTGAGATATGTTAAATATTTCTCACACCTCAAAATATCTATGCTAAGACATCAATTCACTGATGAAATTTTGGTAGTTTCCAATTTATACCTCCTGAAAACTCATGATCTAGTTTAAAATTGTTGTAAGCTTTCTTCTATAGTAAGTCATTTTCTCTGTTTTTATGTACTTAGAAGTAACATTGTTGGATGTTCAAATAGAAAAATCTTCAATATTTCCCAATTGTTCCCCAAAGTAATTTTTACCAATTCAAGCTTCATGAGAAGTGTAAAACCAATTTCTTTTAGGTTATTTTTTCATTTAGCATGTGAGGCACTCAATGAGTACTTTCAATTTAAAAATTTGTGTCCTTTAGTTCAACAAAGTATCTAACAGCATTTCGTAATGCTTGTTACTCAAAATTGTTACTTATTGTATAATTAATAAGAAAGAAATGTGGGTCACCTACACATAATTTTGGGGTTTTGTTTGACTCTCTTTTTATTGCCATTTTTTTTTGGCATTTTACTGACATTCTTCAGTCTATTATGAATGACAAATTAAGTATTATGTATGTATATATATATATATATTAGTATACAATAGAATGTTGAAATAAGCATACTTTATTCTCCTCTCTGCTTCTTGATCTTAAAATGTTTGAAATCCTTTTCTTAGTTCTTTCCCAGTGTTCAATGCACAGTTAGTGTCACCATGTTGAACTAGTTCCTCTCATCTTGCTAAATTTGTGTCCTTTCTGGAAAATTTTCCAAGTTTTTCCTAATATTTTTGTTGTACACCTTTAGCTTGAGTTATTAGCACTTTTCAATATCCTTTTTAAATTCTATTTATTGACAAAGATTAATCAAATGTTGTCTTTGCTACCTACTCTGACCTGACTCCCACCTTACTGTACGTCAGACAACTGTAATAAAACATGACCGGGACTAAAGCACAGACATGGATGAGTGTTGCATTCAGGCTTGCTCTCCAGGTTCCTAGTAATCTACCTTGGTTATATCTTCTAGTACCACCTGCTTAGAGGGGGCTCATTCCTCCCACATCAACCATTAATCAAGGAAATGTCCTATAGCTTTGCTTATAGGCAAATCAGTTGAGACTACCTCTCCTCGAATGATTTATTTTGGGTCACTTTGGAAAAAAAACCTAACCAACACACAATAAAAATCACCTTTGAAGTCATAATACTAGCAATCTACCAATTATGCCAGTGATTCCTATCAGGTACATCTACTAAGGGATTGAGTAATCTGCTCAGGGTCACCTTCATTTGCACTTACTGGCTGGATCACACAATCTTTGAAGACACAGCTTAAATTCTTACACCAGTGTAAGCCTTTAAACTAAGTCAAGAAGCCCTGCCTTTTACCTCTTGCCTTCTTGCTTACTTCTTTACAACTTGAAAGTTGTATTTGTCTCCAGACAGACGAGAAACTATCTAAAGGTAAAACTTTCCCCCTCATATTAAGCTTGTTTTTGTGTATTTAATCATCTAAAGTTATGTTATGGGTTCTCAAATCTTTATTTCAGCCTTCATAGAATAATAACATAAATTAACAAAATTAGCAATCGTCATGGTATCCTCATCTTCCTCACACACCTATATCTAAACAGAGCACATCCTTTTAAAATATTTTTATTCATCTCTCATATATTAAATCCCATCACAGTTTCCCCTCCCTTCATTCCTTCCAGGCTTCTCCACCTTCCCTCTTCCCTAGATCCACTTCTCCTCTGCCCCCCCCCCAGAAAAGAGTAGGCCTCCCAGGGACACAGCATAACAAGCTATAGTAAAACCAGGCACAGACCCACATATCAAGGATGGACAAGGCAATCCAGAGGAGGAAAAGGGTCACAAGATCAGACAAAAGAGTTCTGCTCTTACTGTTAGAAGTCCCATAAGAAATACAAGTTACACAGCCAAAAAAATATATGGAGAGGACATAGCTCAGACTCCTGTGGGATCCATGACTCTTACATCAGGCTCTGTGACACCCTATGAGCCCTGATTAGTTGATTTTTTGGGGGGTCTTATTCTCACATCGTCCTCAAATCCGCTGCTTTCACAATTTTTCCTCTTCCTCTTTGATGAGATTCCCTGAGCTCTGGCTGATATTGGGCTAGACATGGCATTGCTTTATATTTATGAACTCAGAGAAGCTATGGTTACCTGCATAAGACCTATACAACATGAAAATAGTAAAAATTCTGGCATTCATGGTAGCGGTACTCTCCACACACCACCCCTTACTGAAGAATTATGGGCAGTTGATAGCTACTGGGAAGGGTGATTCATTCTTCTTTGAAGGTGTGGCCACTAATAGTCTCTAGTAGGTTTCCATATTCCAGTAGACGGCTCTGTATTCATACACATATGGGCAGCACTAAATCTAACTAATAGCTCCAGATGGTACTGAAATTTAGCCATAATGTAGAATGGAAAAAAATATTATCTTATTTAATACAAAAGATTAATTATTCAGTAGATTACTGTATGCCCACCTGAATTTGTATCTTTTATTTACTCCCCCACAAAAAATCCAGAAAGATCAAGTATCTAAATATTAGTTATGCACAGAAATATCATACAGACTTAGGGAAGAACTTTTTATCCTAATTTAAGAAGAAGATTACTCTAGGTAAGATGTAAATCAAGCAGTCACTAAAATTAGAATGAGATAGTTTTGGCTAATCAAAGTATTATTTAATTCCAACTGGCAAAGCCCACCATGAATTAAATGAAAAAAAAACCCTGCAACTTAAGACAAATAATTAATACACCATGTTCTAGTTTTTAATGTCCTTAACCTACATGGAATGGTTGTAGTTATGTTTGAAAACACAGTGAGACTATACATGAAGATTTGAAATAGTTAAGACATAAAAATTAGCTGTTAAGAAATCAGAATTCCTTAGATCCTTAAATGAAATCAAATCATGCTGCCCAAATACATGACTTTGCATTTGAACTGTTTTCAGATGAGTGCAACAGACATAGGGAGCATTGCTCTTTGCTTGCCCACCACCTAAAATGATTGCATGTATTTCTTGTAAGAAATGTTCCTTCCTGCACCATAAAAAGGAAAGTGTTCTTCTTTCTGGGCACAAAGAATTAAAACTCCTATAGGTGCGCACAGACTTTGCTAAAATCACCCTTATATCCCTTAGCTTCCCCATGGATTTCCTAATCATTGTTTCACAGAAGATCACTACAGAGGTCCAAGCCTGTGTTTGAAAACTTGTCCACAATTTATGGCTTTGTTTCAGTGGTTTATAAATCAGCCTGGTGTGGTGACATATGCCAGTTTTGTAGACTCAGACAAAAAGGATGCTTGAGATACAGCTGATTGCTTGTGTAGACTGCACAGGTCTCTGGGTTCTACTCCAACACTGAAATATATGCTTTGCTTCATCTGGCAAATTCTTTGATTATTTACTTTTTCTCTGTATAAGATTTAGCACATGTAAAATATTAATGTCAGCAAAAATTGTATGCATTTTCTCCTGATCATTGTCCTTAGTCCATGTAATATGTAGCTCCAGCCACTGATCCTAAAAGGACAAAGGGAAAGTTTTATTTCCTAACACACTCAAAAAAATGAATAATAAAATAGAAAAATGTCATTTTTACTTTCCACACTGACCAAGATTTTTGAAAGCTGAAACTTCTTTGATGACTTTTAAAAAAAGTATGAAATGGGTTGACCTATTATGAAAAATTTCTCTAAAAACATTGGGGTAGCATTTTCAAAAAAACATATATATTCACACAGCATCACTTCCCCTAGAGATAAACTGAGACATCTGAAGTTTATTTTTGACAAGAATGCTCACCGAAATATTGCAATAGTCAAAATATCCATTAAAGAAGAAAAGTAATTAAATAAGGGAGCTCAATGCCCACCAATAATGACTGACTTCCCAGATACAGTTTTCGTTAAACATCAGTGTATGTAAAGAAAAGGGGAATAAGTACATGCCTACTTAATGCACTGATCATATCCCAAGAACATGTTACCAGATCCAGTAATAGTTATAAACGGAGAATCCAAACACCAGGCAGAGAAGAATGGGGTATTTTAAATTTTGAAAAAGATTTGTGAATTTTCTATTCTGAAAGTTAAATTCACAATGTGGCATACATGCTGATGTTTGCTGTGAACCATTATGTGGGTGTGTGGAGGTGCACCAGGGCACAAACACATTATTTCAGTCATGAGAGTGTTAAGCCAGTCACCTCTGCTCAATGAATCTTAACTGATCTATCTTTCTCTTATATATGATATGGTAAGAGCTGTGACTACATTTAGAAAAGAGAGACTTACATTTACTTGTTTGTATTGGTGCATTAAGAACATGCATCCCTAGATATCATCTCAGTCTCTTATTGCTGTGTTACCAGCATTCACAGCCATGCTGACAGATATGACTCTTGAAACAACACATCAATCATCCTTGTAATTTGCATGGGTAGGAACGTTGCTTGGAGGGCAGAAGAGTTCCACAGACAAGGGCATATGGTATAGCCAGCTTAGCATGGGCTGCCCATCCATCCAGAAGAGCTCTGTCTGTCCTGTCCCCTTGGTTACCCTGACTGGCCACTTGACTATTCAGTTGCCCTTGTTATTGTAATCCTGCAGATGGCCATCTGTTCTGCTCACAAGGGAGACCTGGCCCTGGAGAGACTACTCAGCTGCCCTGAATAGTGCAATCAGGTCAATTACACCGCTGCTCCTTAATTGCTTATGACGGCTGGGCTATTGTACTTGAACCACCAGTAATTTCCAGTTCATTGTGGCTAAAGAATCTGGGCTAATAGTGATTCCAACCTGTTCCCCAGGGTTCCTGGCATCGCTCAGCTTGCACTACTGCTCAAAAGGCTGGGCTCTGCTACACACACTGTAGGCTGCTGAATCCCAACCTAGAGTTATACTGTCCTACAAAGAACAAAGCAAGAAGCATCATTTAAGGGCATGATTCCTTTTTAGAAAGGCAGGGTTAGCCTAATGTGGACAATAGCACTAATTTGTCCTTTGAGAAGCAGTCTGCTGCAAGGAACACAGGTTGTTAATAATGGTGATGGTGAAAGAGACCGTAATTGCTCCGTGTGTGTGTGTGTGTGTGTGTGTGTGTGTGTGTGTGTGTGTGTGTGTGTGTGTACGCACGCATGTATGAGTTTTTTCATTTTAGGAATTATCAAATTCATAGATAATTAATATGAAGAGCTTACTAAACCAAATTTAGGAGATTCTGAGAAATTTCTGATAGAATTGGATTTCCAAGACTTTACGTTTGAGAAATTATGGGCCTAAAAATATAGCTCAGTGACAGAGTGCTGAAGAATATGTTCAAGGCCCTGTGATCCCGAGAACCATGGAAAAGAGAGAAGGAAGAGTGGATGGTAAAGAGAAAAGAGAGGTGTGTGTAGGAGACTTTTATTCATTGTGGCCTGGAATGAACGAATAGGTGGAAAATGCATCGAAGTCTCAATAGTGAGCTTCCTTTTATATGATGACACAGTTGATGGGAATATCCCAGGTGACTCATCTGAAAAGGCTTGTTTCCAATAAAAGAAGCATCTTCTAGCTTTTACCAAGACTGACGTTATAGGTGTGGATAATTCCCTAGACAGCAACTGAAGATTTTTGATTGTGGGTTTTTTGTTGCTTTTTGTTGTTTTGTTTTGTTTTGTTTGTTTTGTCCCAGGACAATAAATTGCATTAGAAGCACATGATTATGAATAGAAATTGAAACGGTTTATTAAGAAAAGGAAAACAATCATAGCTAAGGAGAGGGCTATCAGGGAGGGAAGCCCTGTACCATGAGTATCATAACACTTTATAAGTCATTTACACAACACCTGCCTCTGCCTCCTTCGTATACTACAGCTTTTCTCTTGAGCGTGCTGCTTGCTGTATGCAGCCCAAGTGGGGAAGTGTATCCAGTCCTTCTCTGACAACTGGACTCTTCCATATGATAATTTTGGTATCTCTCACATCAATCCCTACTCACTAAAACAATTCCACCACAGGCATTTGTGGCCCTAAAATTTTTTCATGGGAATAAGAAGGTGATGAACAACTAACTAATATATAACTCTTTTATGTTGAGTACTTATGGCCTTCTCAGAAAAACTCAGTTTAGCTTCTAGAACCTACATCTGGCTCAAAACAATCTATAATTCAAAACCAGAGGATCTGACTCCTCTTCTGGTTTCCACAGGCACTCATACAAATGTGTACATATACATACACACATACACATACATACATATGCATACACATTAAAGTAAGTATATATATTTAAGTATCTACATATATTATATGTATATATTTAATTACAAGATTTAAGTAAGAGTAACACAATATGTAAATTGATGATCTTGGGGTAAGAGCCAGGAAAGTCATGGTCATTCTTGCTTCACGACAGTCATTCTATATAGGTTGCTTTCAGAGGTGTGATCCTTTGAATTATTAAAAAATAATAATACTGACAGTTATATGAATAAATGTGCCAATATACTAAAAAAAAACCAAGTTTCAAAAGAATCAAACAGTGGAATAGATTAAAGAGGAATGAGGGCAAAGTTGTAAACACTGAGTACCAAAAGTGGCAAAGAAACATTTTAAAGAAAACCAAAATGTAAAGTAGGTTACAACCACCAGTGGGCTTCCAAATGGAACTTATTTCTGTGTGATGTCTGGTAAGGATGATATTGTCTTGCATGACTTTCAGTAACTCATGTGTAGACTTATAAAACTTGAAGCTGTTTTGCTTTAAAATGCATGGTCTGATTTTGTTTTTGTTACTCTGCATCAATGTCATTTGTTTCCTTTCCGCTATAATTTTCTGCTAAATATTTAAGGCCATATAGGTAGCCAAAAATCAACTATTCTTCAATTACTATTAAGAATAATTGCCAGGCAGTAATGGTGCATGTCTTTAATCCCAGCACTCAGGAGTCAGAGGCACACAGTTTGAAGTTAGCCATGTGTATAGCGTGAGTTCCAGAATATTCTGGACTACACAGAGAAACTTTGTCTTGAAAAACCAAAAACAAACTGAAACAAAGGATTAAGTTGAGGCTTTTTAGGAATTCTCTAGATCGTGAGAGGAGTCCTATGGCTCCCTTGGGTGTCTCTCCTCATTGTGTCGTCTGCTGAAGCGGGTCAAGGTCTTCACGCTCAGGTGAGTTCCCTTGGAACCACTGGGGAACTTTTTTCTCCATGTTAACTCTCCTCTTTGCAGGATGTACACTTGGATAGAGTTTGATATCTACAGTTTCCACAACCAATCTGACCAAGAGGCCATGTGACTCCTTGGAGCTATAGAATACTTGGGAAAGTGACACTTGGGACCTAGCTAACCTGGGGGTTGAGGTCAGAATATTGTTCTCTTAAGTCCTGTATCTACATGGACTTTGACCTCCAAGTATGAAGATTCAAGATCCAGAAAGTCAGTTATACCAACTTTAAAGAAAAACATGGATGTGGGTATTTTAATCAGTCTGTGTCTTTTATAAAGTAAATCTATGTGGAGGATGATATTGAACTGTAAATTGACAATTATTGGTGATTTTCTATAATAGTCAACTGAGCCTGTCTGCTAACATTGTACAAAAATGAAGTCATTCTCTTTACATATAAAACTAGAAGTTTGAATTAATGCCAATTATGAGTATACATCAGGGGCTCAAATGGTATAAAACTGTGAGACTTAGAAAAGAGGTGTCACTTTAGTCACATGAGTTACACCCTGAGGGCCTAGGAAGCCTAGCAGTATACAATGGTCAGTCAGTCCCACAGTTACCTTTGGTGAGTGGGAACCAAGGCCAAAAGAAGAGAGTATGCTTAACCCAACTCTGGAGTTACTTCAATCTGATGAGGGTCAGTAACCATAACTTTGATCTAACTAGCAAGGACCAAGCATTATTTTTTAACAAGAAGCATAAATCAGCTTTTTTCTCCTGAGTCCTTGGAATATCAGCTGTCCCTGTTTCAGTGCTGAGGAGTTCCATCCAGAGAGGTAAGTGGCTGCTTGCTTTCTGTCCCGGAAGAGAGCACAGCCCCTCCCCCCTCAGCTTCTGCAGCAGGGTCTTCGGTGTTCCAGTGGATGCCTCCCACAGGATGCATCCCTGCCCCCACAGCCGCTGCCCTTTTGTCTCCTGTGTCCTTGGAATACCAGATGTCTCTGTTTCAGTGCTGAGGAGTTCTATCCAGAGGGTGCTGAGGAGTTTCATCCAGAGAGGAAGACATGGGCAGGCGCCAATGCAAAAATTCCTCCAACAACCTGAAAGGCAACATGACATCTCCAGAATCCTGGGAGCACGAAATGAGAAGAATTGAACACCCTACTCCAGAAGAAATAGAAGAAATCGACTCTAAGCGGGTCTTTATGAAAATAATAGAGGAATTTAAACAGGAGGTGAAAATCTGCCATAAAGAAACGGAAGATAAGTATAACAAAAAGATTGAGGAAATGAGTAAAGAAATGGAAGAGAATCATAACAAAACGTTTGAAGAAATGAGTAAATCCGTAAATGAAATTCTAGGAAACCAAGAAAAAACAATCAAACAGGTAATGGAAATAGTTCAAGATTTGAAAACTGAAATGGAGGCAATGAAGAAAAC
The DNA here is from genome assembly GCF_982192425.1 of Myodes glareolus. NCBI lineage: Eukaryota > Metazoa > Chordata > Mammalia > Rodentia > Cricetidae > Myodes > Myodes glareolus. The sequence goes on along the minus strand of NC_142028.1, from coordinate 119,149,717 downwards.
ACAAACCGAGGGCCAGCTGGCTATGGAAAATCTAGGTAAAAGAACAGGGACTTCAGAAACAAGCATAACCAACAGAATACAAGAGATAGAAGAAAGAATCTCAGACTCTGAAGATGCCATAGAGAAAATAAATGCTCTGATCAAAGAAAACAGCAAATCCAACAAATTCTCATCACAAAACATTCAGGAAATGTGGAACACAATAAAAAAAAACCAAATCTAAGAATAATAGGGATAGAAGAAGGAGAAGAATTGCAGATCAAAGGTCCAGAAAATATATTCAACAAAATTATAGAAGAAAACTTCCCCAACCTAAAGAACGATATCCCTATGAAAGTTCAAGAAGCATACAGAACACCGAATAAACTGGATCAAAAAAAAAAATCCCCTCTCCATATAATATTCAAAACACAAAACATTCAGATTAAAGAAAGAATATTAAGAGCTGCAAAGGAAGAAGATAAAGTAACTTATAAAGGTGAACCTATCAGACTTACACCAGACTTCGCTATGGAAACCAAGAAAGCCAGAAGGTCCTGGATAAAAGTACTGCAGAAACTAAGAGACCATGGATGCAAGCCCAGACTACTATACTCAGCCAAGCTATCGTTCACTATCAATGGAGAAAATAAAATATTCCAGGATAAAAACAAATTTAAACAATACATAGCTACAAATCCAGCCTTACAGAAAGTATTAGAAGGAAATCACAACCCAAGGAATCCAACATTCCCAAAACTGCCTACAATATCTCAGACATCTAGCAACCATTCACAAGCACAAATCAAAGAAGGGAAACACATACACTCTACTACCCGCCCCCCCCCAAAAAAATAACCGGAGTCAACAACCACTGGTCATTAATATCACTTAATATCAATGGACTCAATTAACCTATAAAAAGACACAGACTTAAAGATTGGATACGAAAACAAGATCCAACATTCTGCTGTTTACAAGAAACACACCTAAACCACAAAGACAGACATCTACTCAGAGTAAAGGGTTGGAAAAAGGTTTTCCAAGCAAACAGACCTAAGAAACAAGTGGGTGTGGCCATTCCAATATCTAACAAAATTGACTTCAAACTAAAATCAATCAGAAGAGATGGAGATGGACATTTCATACTCATAACAGGAACAATTCATCAGGAGGAAGTCTCAATCCTGAATATCTATTCCCCTAATATAATGGCACCCACTTATGTAAAAGAAACACTTCTAGAACTCAAGGCAGTCATCAAACCACACACACTAATAGTAGGAGACTTCAACACACCTCTCTCACCAATGGACAGGTCAATCAGACAGAAACTCAACAGAGAAATAAGAGAATTATTGGAGGTATTGAATCAAATGGATTTAACAGATATCTATATAACATTCCACCCAAATAGGAAAGAATATACCTTCTTCTCTGCGGTTCATGGAACCTTCTCGAAAATTGACCAAAACAAAGCAAACTTCTACAGATACAAAAAAATATTAGTAACCACCTGTGTCTTGTCAGATCACCATGGATTAAAGTTAGAATTCAACAACGCTTCCCCCAGGAAGCAAACAAATTCAAGGAAGTTGAACTGTCAACTATTAACTCACCCCTGGGTCAATGAAGAAATAAAGAAAGAAATTAAAGTCTTCCTTGAATTTAAAGAAAATAAAGACACAACATACTCAAACCTATGGGACACAATGAAAGTAGTTCTAAGAGGAAAGTTCAAAGCATTATGTGCCCAATTAAAGAAAACGGAGAAAGCACACATTGGAAACTTAATAGCACACCTGAAAGCTTTAGAAAAAAAGAAGCTGATTCACCCAGGAGGAGTAGAAGATTGGAAATAATCAAACTGAAATCAAAAAAATAGAAACACAGAAAACAATCCAAAGAATCAATGAAACAAAAAGCTGGTTCTTGGAGAAAATCAACAAGATTGACAAACCCCTAGCCAAACTAATAAAACAGCAGAGAGAGAACATGCAAATAAATAAGATCAGAAAGGAAAAGGGGGACATAACCACAGACACAGCAGAAATTCAGAGAATCATTAGAACTTACTACAAAAGTCTATATGCTACAAAATTGGAAAATGTAAAAGAAATGGACATTTTTTAGATAAGTACCACATACCAAAGTTGAACCAAGACCAGGTGAACAATCTAAATAGACCTGTCAGTCGTGAAGAATTAGAAGCTGTTATCAAAAAACTCCCGACCAAAAAAAGCCCAGGACCAGATGGTTTCAATGCAAAATTCTTCCAGAACTTCCAGGAAGAGCTAATACCTATACTCCTTAATGTATTTCACAATATAGAAACAGAAGAGTCATTGCCAAACTCTTTCTATGAAGCTACAGTTACCCTAATACCAAAACCACACAAAGACACAACCAAGAAAGAAAATTACAGGCCAGTCTCACTCATAAACATCGATGCAAAAATTCTCAACAAAATCCTGGCAAACCGAATCTAAGAACACATTAGAAAAATTATCCATTATGATCAAGTAGGCTTCATCCCAGAGATGCAGGGATGGTTCAACATACGCAAATCTATCAATGTAATCCATCATATAAATAAACCGAAAGAAAAAAAACCACATAATCATTTAATTGGATGCGGAAAAAGCATTTGACAATATTCAACACCCCTTTATGATAAAGGTGTTGGAGAGACTGGGGATACAAGGATCATACCTAAATATAATAAAAGCAATATACAGCAAGCCGACAGCTAACATCAAATTGAATGGAGAGAACCTCAAAGCCATTCCACTAAAATCAGGAAGACAAGGTTGTCCACTCTCTCCATACCTCTTCAATATAGTGCTTGAAGTTCTAGCAATAGCAATAAGACAACATAAAGGGATCAAAGGGATTCGAATTGGAAAGGATAAAGTTAAACTTTCGTTATTTGTATGATAGTGTACATAAGCGACCCCAAAAACTCTACCAAAGAACTTCTACAGCTGATAAACACCTTTAGTAATGTGGTAGGATACAAGATCAACTCCAAAAAATCGGTTGCCCTCCTATACACAAAGGATAAAGAAGCAGAGAGGGAAATCAGAGAAACATCACCTTTCATGATAGCCACAAATAGCATAAAATATCTTGGGGTAACTCTAACCAAGGGAGTGAAAGACCTATTTGACAAGAACTTTAAGTCTTTGAAGAAAGAAATTGAGGAGGACACCAGAAAATGGAAAGACCTCCCCTGCTCTTGGATTGGGAGAATCAACATAGTAAAAATGGCAATTCTACCAAAAGCAATCTATAGATTCAATGCAATCCCTATCAAAATCCCATCAAACTTCTTCACAGACCTTGAGAGAACAATAATCAAGTTTATATGGAAAAACAAAAAACCCAGGATAGACAAAACAATCTTATATAATAAAGGATCGTCTGGAGGCATTACCATCCCTGACTTCAAACTCTATTACAGAGCTACAGTATTGAAAACAGCTTGGTATTGGCATAAGAACTGAGAAGTCAACCTATGGAATCGAATAGAAGACCCAGATATTAACCCACAAACCTATGAATACCTAATTTTCGACAAGGGAGCTAAAGGTATACAATGGAAGAAGGAAAGCATCTTTAACAAATGCTGCTGGCATTACTGGATGTCAACCTGTAGAAGAATGAAAGTAGATCCATATCTATCACCATGCAGAAAAATCAAGTCCAAATGGATTAAAGACATCAACATTAATCTGACCACTTTGAACCTGATAGAAGAGAAAGTGGGATGTACTCTACAAGATATAGGCACAGGAGACCACTTCCTAGGTAGAACCCCAGTAGCAAAGACAATAAGAGAATCAATGAATAAATGGGACCTACTGAAACTGAGAAGCTTCTGTAAAGCAAAGGACACTGTCAGTAAGACAAAAAGGCTACCTTCAGACTGGGAGAAGATCTTCACAAACCCCTCATCAGACAAAGGTCTGATCTCCAAAATATACAAAGAACTCAAGAAACTAGACAATAAAACTCTAATTATCCCAATTAAAAAATGGGGTACTGAACTGAACAGAGAATTCACAACATAGGAACTTCGAATGGACAAAAGAACTTAAGGTCATGCTCAACTTCCTTAGTGATCAGGGAAATGCAAATCAAAACCACTTTGAGATATCATCTTACACCTGCCAGAATAGCAAAACTCAAAAACACCAATGATAGCCTATGCTGGAGAGGATGTGGAGTGAGGGGAACACTCATCCATTGTTGGTGGGAATGCAAACTTGTACAGCCACTGTGAAAATCAGTGTGGTGGTTTCTCAGGAAACTGGGAGTCAACTGCCCTCAGGACTCAGCAGTTCCACTCTTGGGAATATACCCAAGAGATGCCCTATCATACTACAAAAGCATTTGTTCAACTATGCTCATAGCTGCGCTATTTGTAATAGCCAGAAGATGGAAACAACCTAGGTGCCCCTCAATAGAAGAATGGTTAAAAAAGGTGTGGAACATATACACATTAGAGTTTTACTCAGCAGTAAAAAACAATGACATCTTGAATTTTGCATGCAAATAGATGGAAATAGAAAACGATTTACTGGGTGAGGTAACCCAGACCCAAAAAGAGGAATATGGTATGTACTCACTCATAAGTGGATTCTAGCCACAGTTAAAGGTCTTTGAGTCTATAATTTGTGATCCTAGAGAAGCTAAATAAGAAGGTGAACCTGAAGAAAATCATATAGTTATCCTCCTGGATATTGGAAGTAGTCAAGATTGCAAGGCAAACTTGGGTGCACAGGGGATGTGGGGGTGTGGAAGTAAGGGGAGATGGTTAGAGAGAAGGGAGAGGGGGAGGATTGGGGATGTCTTGGGGGAATGAGATGGGGGAAGGATGGATATGGGAGAAGGCAAGTATATATCTCAACTAAGGGAGCCATTTTAGGATTGGCAAGAGACTTGTTTCTGGAGGGGTTCTCAGGCCCAAGGAGAGGTCCCCAGATTCTTCCCTGGGCAGCAGAGGAGAGGGTGTCTGAACTGGCCTTGGACCATAACCATACTGATGAATATTTTTTTGCATATCACTATAGAACCTTCATCTGGCGATGGATGGAGATAGAGACAGAGACACATATTGGAACACTGGACTTAACTCCCTAGATCCAAATGAGAAGCAGAAGGAGGGAAAACGTGAGCAAGATAGGCAGGACCAGAGGCAACCTTCATCCGACGATGGATGGCAATAGAGACGGAGACCCACATTGGAGCACTTGACTGAGCCCCCAAGGTCCAAATGAGGAGCAGAAGGAGGGAGAACATGAAAAAGGAAATCAGGACTGTGAGGGGTGCATTCACCCACTGATACAAGGGGACTGAACGAAGGAGAGTTCACCAAGGCCAGCTGGACTGGGACTGAACGACCATGTGATCAAACCGGATTCTCTGAATGTGGCTTACATGAGGGCTGACTGAGAAGCCATTGACAATGGCCCTGGGTCTTGTTTTGTCTGCATGTACTGGCTTTTTGGGATCCTAGTCTGTTTGGATGCTCACCTTGCTTGACCTGGAGGGAGGGGGGAGGAACTTGAACTTCCCACAGGGCAGGAAACCCTGACTGCTCTCTGGACTGGCGAGAGAGGAGAGGGAGTAGGGTGGAGGAGAGGGAGTGGGGGGAATGGGAGAGTATGAGTAGGAGGGGAGGAAGTGGAAATTTTTATAAACAAGCAAATAAAAAAAGCAAAAGAACAGAAGCATAAATCGTGTCCATAACTTCTATATCTTTCTTATTTAATGTTTTTTGCTGTCATATTTTAACCAACGAATTTAAATTAACGAGTTTGTTAAAGACCAAATCTTATAAGTACTTATCATTTTTTTAAAAAAAAGCATTTAATTATTATTTACATTCTAAGACAATCAAAGCAGCGTCAAGATTTTGTTATATTTGCCTTTATTTTATGTGCACAACCTGTATACTTTGGCAAATATATGTACCAATTACTCAAAGACATCCCAAAGCCTAAGGATGAATCATTGTCTCAATTCTTGGGTTTCAGGGACAGTAGAGTCTAGCAAGATCAACCATGGAAGCAACCAAAAGCTAACCATCTTTCACTTTACTGTTAAGGTTAGCAGAGTACAATTGTCATGAAGGTAAGATGGTACCCTGACGCAGGAGTCATGGCACCTTAACAACTTTACCAACGGCAGTGACTTCTCCTGAGGTCCTACCCACTAAGCAACCCTCTGAGACTGCTAAATTGCATACATTCCTTGTTTTTTGTTTTAAATTGGATTAAAATAAAAGGGGTTGGGGCTAACTTGAATTTTAACGTACATGATCACTT